>NC_060179.1:49633209-49833209 GCF_021184085.1 Oncorhynchus gorbuscha
ATCAATGAAATAAATCACACGTTTTGTGCTAGAGTAACATGACAGCCAGTGAAAGGAAACCTCTAGGTATACACGGTGTATGGACAGACTTTGGCACCACCCTGTGTCAAAACCAACCACGACCGACACGCTGCAATAATGGAATGGAATTCTTTGAACAAGATAGTTTTGTTTCATCATTGCATTGTCATTATCATCATATGATGTCACAATCAAAGTTGCCAAGCAACATATCATCTGCCCAGATGTGGTTGTGGTTGCAGTCAGAGCTGTATTCAGTAAGGGCTGTTGCTGCTGTCCTGTTGTTGCTGTCTGCGGAGCTCATTGGTAAGTGCATAATCTTTTACTTAGGAAAGTCAATATTACAGTTGTGTCTCTGTTTTCAAAGGTTAAAAACGTTACTACAAACATCATCAGTGCAGATGACTTTGTGTTATTACACAAACAGTTAATCAATTAAACTCGGTTTTATTTTGGAATGAGATGTAGATGGGTTTTTTTGCCTCTGCAAGGGATTGCATTATAGGGCAATGAGTACTCGTACAGTAGGTCAGGGTAATGGGCCTACCCAGATCAGACCGACTCCTTCCCCACAGGGTGGTGTACTGTAACATGGCAGCTATGCACTGGGAAGCGCGGCGCAGGCAGAACGTGGCTGATCACCGCTTGACTATCACTCATAAGGTAGGGCCATGGTTCTTTTCATCATTAGCCATGACAGCATAGTAGGACATTCATGTTGATACAGTGGCTATTTCTGTCAAGGTCACAATGTTACTGCAGTGGTAGACTAAATCCCAGAGCCCTGACTTGCTTGACATGGGAATGATTTCTGGCCAAACAAGCAAACAAATTAAACATGACTAGTGATGCGCATTAAGAGATGCTAATATCTCTCCTGGACATACAGAATGTGAAGGGACCAGCTCCTACGGTAGAGAGCCAACCTGAGGCGCCAACCATGCCAGTCCTTCCCCCTGAGCCCAAAGTGCTGGACGTGCCACTGGGTAGGGTATCTCATCCCTTGGTTGAGGTTATGAACGTCCCATGCAATGAACTGAATCTAAATTCTTTATAACCCTCTGCATTATGTTATCTTCGTAGCAGGTAAAAGTGTGCACTGCAAGTGTGTGCGCACAAACAAAGGCAACTACAGTGGCAAGATTGACAACAGATACTCAGTGAGTTCAGTTCTTGCATCGCACACTGTTGAGCTATGCGGGCAACCTTAGCCTAACATGTCCATTGTACTGCTATAGGACCTCATGACCTCAGCTTTCAATCTAAGAAACTGAGAGTAGAGCACTGCTCATTCATTTGACTAATCATGTTATGATGGCTGACAGTGAAATTGGACAACATCACGTAACCTCCAGTGAAAATGGATTTATTCCAAAAGGACAAAGCCAAAACTTTACGTCAATGACTTCGGATTAATGAAGATGGCTGTTTGATGTGTTTCAGTCCGTACAGTACTCCCAGCAGTGGTAGCTGCAACCACTCCTAGATTACATCTAGATTAGTAGCTGTAACCATCATGCACTGGAGCAGAGAGAACAGCCCTCACATTGGAATGCAATTAACAGCAACAAGGGCAATAAACCCCTAACAAAACAAACATCACACGTCAGTGTCTTCAAAGAGACTTTTTTTTAAATCTGGTAACGATCTAGGTATTTCACCCATGTCCCTATTAACTCAAACGTTCTAAGTGTGCAAATAGTCATCAGTCCATGACATCTCATTCCAAATCATGGACATTAATATGGAGTTGGTCCCCCCTTTGCTGCTGTAACAACCTCCAATTGAAGGCTTTCCACTAGATGTTGGAACATTGCTGCGGGGACTTACATTCAGCCACAAGAGCTTTGGTGAGGTCGGGCACTGATGTTGGGCGATTAGGCCTGGCTCGCAGTCTGCATTCCAATTAATTCCAAAAGGTGTTCGATGTGGTGGAGGTCAGGGCTCTGTGCAGGCCAGTCAAGTTCTTCCACACCGATCTCAACAAACCATTTCTGTATGGACCTCACTTTTCATGCAGAATCAGGAATGGGCCTTCCACAAAATGTTACCACAAAGTTGGAAGCACAGAATAGTCTAGAATGTCATTACATGCTGTAGCATTAAGATTTCCCTTCGCTAGAACTAAGGGGCCTAGTCCGAACCATGAAAAACAGCCTCAGAACATTATCCCTCCTCCACCAAACTTTACAGTTGGCATTATGCATTCGGGCAGGTGTGCTGAAATCCGCCAAACCCAGATTTGTCTGTCGGACTGGCAGATGGTGAAATGTGATTCATCAGTAATTTCCACTGAGTCCAATGGCGGCGAGTTTACACCACTCCAGCCAACGCTTGGCATTGCGCATGGTGATCTTAGGCTTGTGTTCGGCTGCTCAGCCATGGATAACCACTTCATGAAGTTCCCAACAAACAGTTATTTTATTGACGTTGCTTCCAGAGTCAGTTTTGAACCC
The DNA here is from genome assembly GCF_021184085.1 of Oncorhynchus gorbuscha. NCBI lineage: Eukaryota > Metazoa > Chordata > Actinopteri > Salmoniformes > Salmonidae > Oncorhynchus > Oncorhynchus gorbuscha. Next base: position 49,635,687 of record NC_060179.1, read on the forward strand.
GGTAGTGAGTATTGCAACTGAGGACAGACGATTCTTACGTACCACGCGCTTCAGCACTTGCCGGTCCCATTCTGTGAGCTTGTGCGGCCTACCACTTCGCAGCTGAGCCGTTGTTGCATCGATTCATTTCCACTTCACAATAACAGCACTTACAGTTGACCGGGGCAACTCTAGTAGGGCAGAAATTTGACAAACTGACTTGTTGGAAAGGTGGTATCCTGTGACAGTGCCACGTTGAAAGTTACTGAGCCATATGGGCCATTCTACTGCCAATGTTTGTCTATGAAGATTGCATGGCTGTGTGTTCAATTTTATACACCTGTCAGCAACGCTGTGGCTGAAATATCCTAATCCACTCATTTGTAGGGTTGTCCACATACTTATGGACATGTAGCGTAGCTTGACGGATTTAATTTGCATATATCTCATATACACTGATTGACTTTTAATGATGACATCTACACTGAGTGTAAAAAACAATAGGAACACCCGCTCTTTCCTTGACATAGACTGACCAGGTGAATCCAGGTGAAAGCTCTGATCTGTTATTGATGTCACTTGTTCAATCCCCTTCAATCAGTGTAGATGAAGGGGAGGAGACTGGTTAAAGAAGGATTATTAAGCTTTGAGAGAATTGAGACATGGATTGAGTATGTGTGCCTTTCAGAGTGTGAATAGGAAAGACACATTTAAGTGCCTTTGAACGGGGTATGGTAGTAGGGGCCAGGAGCATCAGTTTGAGTGTGTCAAGAACTGTAACGCTGCTCGTTTTTTTCACACGCAACAGTTTCCCGTGTGTATCAAGAATGGTCCACCACCCAAAGCACATCCAGCCAACTTGACACAAACTGTGGGAAGCACTGGAGTCAACATGGGCCGACACCTTGTAGAGTCTATGCCCCGACAAATTGAGGCTGTTCTGAGGGAAAAGGGGGGTGCAAGTCAATATTAGGAAGGGGTTCCTAATGGTTTGTACACTCAGTGTATGTTTTAAATCCCTACAATTATGTTAAAACCACCAACATGTACTTTCACAGTTCATAAATCATTCAAAAAACTACCTCAGAAGAATATGGCAAAGTAAATAATGTGAACAGAGCATAGGACAATACTATAGTCTACTACAATACTATATGTATACATTTCCCTTTGACAACGAAAAATGTATCAATATATTTTTTATGACCTCTGGACATAAGATAGAATGGAAGAGGCCCCTATTCCTTAGAGTCTATCTTGTTCATAATAAACCTTTTCACTTTGGGGATCCCTCATTGACAGGCTTTCATCTTTCAAAAAGAATTTGCCCAATAGGGTGGGGGATGGTGGTGTTGGCTCCACAGTCAATGTACTCAAAGGTGTCTTCTGACAGCTGCTCCGAGTGAGCCAAGTAGGAAATATTCATTGTCATTCTGTGGAAGACAAAAAGGGATATTAAGGCAGACATTTTGAAATCTTCCTCCGGAAGTGCAGAGTCTCGTGTTTCAAAATGTCACTTTTACAGAATGGCCAAGTTCAAACGTTTGTTTTTCTGTTTTTCCTGACTACCTTTTTCCCATGATAAAACAAAAAGTGTCAACTTTAAATTGGGTTGGTTTATGACCTTAAAGCAAATACTATAGTTACACTGTTACTAGTGTTAAGGCATGATTCATCTCAAATGGACATGAAACAAAATGTGTGAGATTTTTGAACATGTGGCTTGAAAGGGGCAATTCGGCCACGTTTTAAAAAGGCTAAAAACCTTCCTATTTTGGCTCCAGTAATCATAGTGCTTGGTCTTGAAAAGCAAAATTTGGTCTAGATTTTGTCTTGCCCAAAAGGTCTTCAAGAACACTGACAACAAGACTCGTCAGCAAAACTACCATGTACATCATTCTTAGAAGCATAAGATCTGTGCGTTTGAGTGGTTCCACACAAGAGATGTTACAATGGGAAGTCAATGGGCATACTACAGCCTGGCGGTCAGAGTGGCTTAAGTGCCTTGAAGTGTTTGTGGTGCGACAGATGTGTTTGTGGTTGGCCTCTTTAACAGATCTTGGAATAGGTTGCGAAACTCACTGCAAACGCAAGAACAAGGTGTGAATCCTTATGGTGTTTGACTTGCAGTAATTACTGAAACAGAGGAGATATAAAGACATTTATCAGCCTACACATTTATCACATAAGGAAAATAATATATTTTGAAAGCAAAACTAAGAGCGTACTGTAACTTTAATTCATACTGTAGGTCCTACCCAAGAGTTCATACTGTAATGTACACATATGCAGATAACACTGTATTTCCTTCCTATTTTAGAAGCAGTGATGACGGTAATGATAATAAATGTCATACTTACTTCAGGCCTGGGTCCTCAATTGTTATGGGTATGACAACAGTATACTGTAGGAGATTGGAAAACTTAATTTGACCTGGAATTAAGGTCCAATTGTTTCATACGGAACCATAAACAAAGTCTCTTTGCATTACACAGTATTACAATTGTGTAATTGATTTAGATGAAACAACAAAATCAAACCCACCGCTTTCTCTGAACGTGATTTGACCGCCGTCATATTAGATATCTTGATCCTGCCAACCACTCTTTCAGCAATCAGCACTTGTATATCAAATTCCAAGAATTGAATGTCCGCAAAGTTCTCATTGGTGACGTTAAAGACATTCTGGAAGAGGAAAAACAAGGTTTGGTCACACTGACCTCATACAATCTGTTGGAAGAACTGAAAAAGTGTGTGCTAGCAAGGAGGCCTACAAACCTGACTCAGTTACACCAGCTCTGTCAGGAGTAAATGTATTTGGATAAGGTGTATGTTAACTTCTGACTTCATCTGTATATGGGAGTGCGGCACGCATATATCTCGTATTTACCGTGATTTGCATTTCAACTGTTTGTGGGGTGAAGAAGACCATCACTGATTTGACGGTGACAAGGGACAGTGAGATACTCCGTGGGAAGAGGAAGAAGAGGATCAGACAGCAGATCAGGAGACACACCACCACCGAAATACACACATAGAGTTTCCTGGAAAAGAAGAAAGCAGTTAAAGGTTAAAGGTCCCGAACAATCTTTATGATTCCCATGTAAAATAGCCTTTTCAATGACTAAAATATAACGTTAATATTTGTGTTGGATAGAAATGCTAAACATTTTACAAAATTGTAATTGTTCTCTAATGGCTAACTACCAGGAAGTTTGAAAAGGCAGGGTGAGTGTGAGGGAAGCTTATATTCATGAGCTCGCCTTGACTGACAGCTCTTTGAAACACTTATGTTGAGCAACTTGGACGCAGTGAGCAGTGTTGCAGTCAAATTATCTCAAACTGTCTCTTATGATGCCTTCTGAATCAACGTGTTTGACACAGGGGGAGAGGACCAGTAACTTTATGATCAAACTTTATCAATGTAAAGCAACAGTCATTTTTCATACTTTTGTCATCATACTGTACTTTGATCTGGTTTCATCCAAATATCATCAAATTTCATGAGAAACGTGATTGACTGTTTGTGACTAGGGTTGCACATTTTGGGGAATATTCAGAGGTGGAAACTTTCCATGCGAATTAACAGGAATATATGGGAATTAACAAATATATGCAAATTAAAATTAATACCATTTAAATATAGATGTTTTTTTGCATTGGATATACAGTGGGGCAAAAAAGTATTTAGTCAGCCACCAATTGTGCAAGTTCTCCCACTTAAAAAGATGAGAGGCCTGTAATTTTCATCATAGGTACACTTCAACTATGACAGACAAAATAAGTGAAAAAAATCCAGAAAATCACATTGTAGGATTTGTAATTAATTTATTTGCAAATTATGGTGGAAAATAAGTATTTGGTCAATAACAAAAGTTTATCTCAATACTTTAGTTGAAGTGTACCTATGATGAAAATTACAGGCCTCTCATCTTTTTAAGTGGGAGAACTTGCACAATTGGTGGCTGACTAAATACTTTTTTGCCCCACTGTATCTACCATATCATATGGAGACAGAAACATAAACCTTTTACCTTATCATAAGTAGACATACAGTGCCTTGCGAAAGTATTCAACCCCCTTGAACTTTGCGACCTTTTGCCACATTTCAGGCTTCAAACAAAGATATAAAACTATTTTTTTGTGAAGAATCAACAACAAGTGGGACACAATCATGAAGTGGAACGACATTTATTGGATATTTCAAACTTTTTTAACAAACCAAAAACTGAAAAATTGGGCGTGCAAAATTATTCAGCTCCCTTAAGTTAATACTTTGTAGCGCCACCTTTTGCTGTGATTACAGCTGTAAGTCGCTTGGGGTATGTCTCTATCAGCTTTGCACATCAAGAGACTGAATTTTTTTCCCATTCCTCCTTGCAAAACAGCTCGAGCTCAGTGAGGTTGGATGGAGAGCATTTGTGAACAGCAGTTTTCAGTTCTTTCCACAGATTCTCGATTGGATTCAGGTCTGGACTTTGACTTGGCCATTCTAACACCTGGATATGTTTATTTTTGAACCATTCCATTGTAGATTTTGCTTTATGTTTTGGATCATTGTCTTGTTGGAAGACAAATCTCCGTCCCAGTCTCAGGTCTTTTGCAGACTCCATCAGGTTTTCTTCCAGAATGGTCCTGTATTTGGCTCCATCCATCTTCCCATCAATTTTAACCATCTTCCCTGTCCCTGCTGAAGAAAAGCAGGCCCAATCCATGATGCTGCCACCACCATGTTTGACAGTGGGGATGGTGTGTTCAGGGTGATGAACGGTGTTGCTTTTATGCCAAACATAACGTTTTGCATTGTTGCCAAAAAGTTCAATTTTGGTTTCATCTGACCAGAGCACCTTCTTCCACATGTTTGGTGTGTCTCCCAGGTGGCTTGTGGCAAACTTTAAACGACACTTTTTATGGATATCTTTAAGAAATGGCTTTCTTCTTGCCACTCTTCCATAAAGGCCAGATTTGTGCAATATAAGACTGATTGTTGTCCTATGGACAGAGTCTCCCACCTCAGCTGTAGATCTCTGCAGTTCATCCAGAGTGATCATGGGCCTCTTGGCTGCATCTCTGATCAGTCTTCTCCTTGTAAGTCGCTCTGGATAAGAGCGTCTGCTAAATGACTTAAATGTAAATGTAAATGTTGTATGAGCTGAAAGTTTAGAGGGACGGCCAGGTCTTGGTAGATTTGCAGTGGTCTGATACTCCTTCCATTTCAATATTATCGCTTGCTCAGTGCGCCTTGGGATGTTTAAAGCTTGGGAAATCTTTTTGTATCCAAATCCGGCTTTAAACTTCTTCACAACAGTATCTCAGACCTGCCTGGTGTGTTCCTTGTTCTTCATGATGCTCTCTGCGCTTTTAACGGACCTCTGAGACTATCACAGTGCAGGTGCATTTATACGGAGACTTGATTACACACAGGTGGATTGTATTTATCATCATTAGTCATTTAGGTCAACATTGGATCATTCAGAGATCCTCACTGAACTTCTGGAGAGAGTTTGCTGCACTGAAAGTAAAGGGGCTGAATAATTTTGCACGCCCAATTTTTCAGTTTTTGATTTGTTAAAAAAGTTTGAAATATCCAATAAATGTCGTTCCACTTCATGATTGTGTCCCACTTGTTGTTGATTCTTCACAAAAATAAAGTTTTATATCTTTATGTTTGAAGCCTGAAATGTGGCAAAATGTCGCAAAGTTCAAGGGGGCCAAATACTTTCGCAAGGCACTGTAATTGCAAATTATTAAATCATTCCAATAGAAATTTAAAACTATTTAGTTACGAATTGAACTTTAATTAAATGAATTGACTCTTCACATGGGATGATTTCACTGAACAACAAAAGGGAATATTGAATGATCCCCAATGATCCATCGCATCTCCCAAAAATGTTTTCAACATACATCTGTAAAATGATAGTCTAGAAACTAAAGCTTGGTTGTCTTCCTCTCAGGCTTCCATGTCTTCTCCACCTCTTTAACATCAGACTCTGAGGCCTCATCTTCACTGTCACTTTCCAATCTTGAGGATAGCTCGTTGTCAGGCTCAAAAAGACTTAAATTTGCCAGGATGGCCACCAATCTTTCAACCCTTGTATTGGTCAGCCTGTTGTGTGCTTTGGTGTGTGTGTGTTCCCAAACAAGGACCAGTTGCACTCTGAGGCGGCTTATGTTAGTGGGAGTTGGAGGATGATGGAGGCAACAGGGGAAAGAGCCTCAGATCCACAAAGTCCGATCCACCAGGTGGCTGATGAGATATGTTGGCACTAGTGCCATAATGCATCTCCATCCCAAGGCCCTTGCTTTGAAGTATACTTCGCCAGACTGCCAATAACCTTGCCCTCATCCAATTCAAGGTGGCGAGACACGGTAGTGATGACACCATAGGCCTTGTTGATCTCTACACCAGACAGGATGCTCTTGCCAGCATACTTGGGGTCCAACATGTATGCTGCGGCATGTATGGGCTTCAGGCAGAAGTCTTTACACTTTTTGATGTATTACAGAACTGCAGTTTCCTCTGCTTGGAGCAACAGTGAAGTGGGCAGGGCAGTACGGATTTCTTCTCTTACATCTGCAAGCAGAGTCTGAACATCAGACAGGATGTCATTGTCTCCCTCAATCCGCGCAAAGGCTACTGCTATAGGTTTCAGGAGTTTCAGGATGCTTACCACTCTCTCCCAAAATACGTCATCCATGAGGATCCTCTTGATGGGGTTGTCCATATCGGAAGACTGTGATATGGCCATTTCTTGGAGAGAGCCCTTCCCCTCCAGGAGACTGTCAAACATGATGACATCACCACCCCAACGGATGTTGCTGGGCAGCTTCAATGTGGTGCTCTTATTCTTCTCACTTTGCTTGGTGAGGTAGATTGCTGCTATAACTTGATGACCCTTCACATACCTAACCATTTCCTTGGCTCTCTTGTAGAGTGCATCCATTGTTTTCAGTGCCATCAGAGAGTTTTCAACCACCCATCAGAGATGATTGCAATACAGTCTGCTTTCTCTATGATTTGCTTGACCTTCACTTGAATTCTGTTGAACTCTGCATCCAGCAAATGAGTAGATAAAGCATGTCTGGTTGGAGGGGTGTATGCTGGGCTAAGAACATTCAGAAATCTCCTCCAATACACATTGCCTTTGAGCATCAAAGGTGAACCAATTGCATTCACAGCTCGAGCAAGACATTCATCAGCATTTCTCTGACTAGGTTCCTCCATTGAGTCAAAAAAACCTTCTGATTCCAGGAGGACCATGAGCTGTTGCTATCGATAAGGTGTCCGATTCAAAATGTTCACCTTGAATATCAGTAGAGGGACTTTTGTCAGAGGTTGCTTGTTGTGAGCGCTGAGGGAACTTGATGCATTTGGCCAGATGATTCTGCATCTTTGTTGCATTCTTCACATATGGTTTTGGCACAGTATCTGCAAAATGTACACAGCTTTTCTTTCTACATTTGCTGCAGTGAAATGTCTCCACACATCAGATAGTGCCCCGTGGCATTTTGCTGTAAAGATTAGAAAAAAATGAGTTTAAAAAAAAATACAATTCCATGTCCAGATAAATAGTTAAGCATTTAGATATAACAACTCCTTTGTAAAATAAATGTTTTAAAATGAAACATGTAGGGGAACTGGTGAATTAACACTCCTCAGTTAGCAGGCTCAAGCAAGCTAAAACCCGCATGGTAGCAAAAACGAATTAAAAGAAATTGTTAACTGTCAGGATTTGGCCAGGGTTGTTCCGGTTTTTGGTCACTAGATGCCCCCATTGTGCCTTTTGACCTTTTGTTTTCCCTTGATCCCCATTATTATTTGCACCTGTGCCTCGTTTCCCCTGATTGTATTTAAACCCTTTGTTTTCCTCAGTTCTTTGCTCTGTGTTTGTATGTTAGCACCCAGCCCTAGTACTCTGTGAACTCTTGTTGATCCCGGTGGACTCTCTTGTGGAATTCTGTTTTTTGTTCTTGTTTGTTTGTTTTTGAGTATTTTTTTAGGCTTTTTGTGCTATACCTTCCACCTTGTGGATTTACCTTTTTGTCTTGGAGGATTACCTTTGTTCTTGTGGAATTCCTTTTGGAGGTTGTGGAGTTACATGTTTTCCTGAAGAACTTCACTTTTTACTTCATTAAATACACCGTCTCAAGTACTGCTGTGTCTGCCTCATCTTCTGGGTTCTGCCAACTATTCGTGGCTCAGTTGGTTAAGTGACTGTTTCTCACTCTGGAGACCCGGGTTCGTAACCGGGTCCTGACAGTTAACAAGTTAGAAATTACTTAAACACTTTGCTGTAGGCTACTATTACTAGTTAACAAAAAATGATGTGATATAAAATATATTCACCCCCACCCAGTATTGTAATCAAAACTTACCATAAAGCATGTAGTCCTTGTTTCAGACAGTGAAGTAGTGCAGGCTCAATGTCATCTCATTAGTGTGCAAGATCTTGAGAATCTGCTATACATGTGATGTAAGAATGCTCTGTGCATGTAGAGGGTAGCAATTCCATTGGAATTGGGGATAGTTTAACCAAAATATGCCACAAGACCTAGAATGGCCTTTTGTGTATCCCACAAAAAAAGGTTCACTGTTATAAGAACTTTTTTTGATGAATTTAAGCAAAATTCCCCAAATTCCAGGGCTTAACTTCCCATGGAACATTTCCGGAAAAATTCCTTAAATTTACCGGAAAGTTTCCAACCCTTTGCAACCCTATTTGTGACCTTTAATAACCATGAAGCGTAACACAATATGTTGATTAAACACACCAAGAATCTTACTGTATACTGTTTCGTATGGGTAAAGCTCAAAAATCATATCAATCTCATTTTATGCAGAGTTAAGCGATTATAAAAAGAATAACATGAGGAAAAATTATTTATATACAGGGAGTAACACTACCATATCAATTTGCAGGCGTGCGAGGTAATTGAGATAGATAATGTACATAAAGGCAGAAGATCTAATAATAAGATTCATAAAGGAACAGAGTAGCAGTGGCGTATGATTGTGAAAGTATGGGTGTCTCAGAGGAGGCTAGTGGGAAGCGCTACAGATGGTCGGGCTCATTGTAATGGCTGGAATGGAATATAATGGCATGGTATCAAACACATCAAACATATGGAAACAACATGCTTGACTCCGTTCCATTGGTGTGTATGTGTGTGTGGCGTCAGTATGCGTTGTGTGTGTGTGTGTGTATGTGTGTGTGGTTTTTGTTGTTGTTGTGAGAGTGTCAAGTGTAGTGTGAGGGTAGAGACTTGTGAGTGTGCATAGGGTCAGTGGAAAATAAGGTCAAACTCAATACAGATAGTCTGGGTAACCATTTGATTAACTATTTAGCAGTCTTATGGCTTGGGGGTAGAAGCTGTCTCGGAGCCTGATGCTCCAGTACCATTTGCCGGACGCTACATCACTGGGGTCCCTGCCATCCAGGACCTCTATATCAAGCCGTGTCAGAGGAAGGCCCGAGAAATTGCCAGGCTTCAGCCACCCAAGTCATCGACTGTTCTTTCTCTGACACTTTTTTGGGCCTACCTCTGAGCTACCTGCCATCCAGGACCTATACATCAAGCAGTGTCAGAGGAAGGCCCAAAAAATCTATATCAGGCAGTGTCAGAGGAAGGACCGTCATGCATTCTTCACGACTGTGCGGGTGTGTGTGGACATTGTTAAGTCCTTAATCATGTCGACCCACTCCACTACAGCACTGTCGATGTGGATGTGGGAGTGCTCACCCCTCTGTTTACTGTAGTCCACGATCAGCTCTTTGGTCTTACTGAGGTTGAAGGAGAAGTTGTTGTCCTGGCACTACACTGCCAGGTCTCTGACCTCATCCCTGTAGGCTTTCTCATTGCCGTCGGTGATCAGGCCTACCAACTCTTCAGCAAACTTGATGATGGTGTCGTGCATGGCCACGCAGTCGTGGTTTAACAGGGAGTACAGGAGGGGACTAAGCACTCACCCATGAGGGGCCCCCGTGTTGAGGGTCAGCGTGGTGTGTTGCCTACCCTCAACACCTAGGGGAGGCCCGTCAGGGTCCAGTTGCAGAGGGAGGTGTTCAACACAGTTATGCACGCACACACAAACACAATTAGACAGTCAAAAACAGACACACATACTTACGTCTGGCTGGGCCTCAGTCTAATGTCTGAACATGGGATGACTGCCACTAGCTGATCATGTCCTATACAGAGAAGAACAAGTTATTATTTCACAGTTAGAGATACTGCTGTATTGGCATGTCAGCCTTGCTGCACAGAACACAACAGCAATTTATTTAATTTCACAGAGAACTGAAAGGGACTCTCCCTTCTTCTGAAACAAATGTGGGTTATGACTGCCACAAGCTGATCAAATCCTATACAGAGAACAGTAAGGTGAGTTATTACTTCACAGTTAGACATACTGCTGCATTCAAATCCAAACCAAGTTTATTGGTCGCGTACACAGTTTAGCAGATGTTATAGCGGGTGCTGCGAAATGCTTAAGTTACTAGCTCCTAACAATGCAGTAAAATATCAAACAAGTGCACAAATAACACAAAATGTAAATAAAGAAATGTCAACATCCCAAATAACACTGTAACAGTAATCCAAATGCAATCTATGTATATACAGTACACCAGATTTTTTGACACAAGATATACTAAGAATTATATGTACAGCAGTAGATACTGTATATTAGAGTGAGCTATGTCAAGAATCCAGTATATAAATAAATATGTGGTGTGTATAGGCAGTGTAACTAAAATGCAATGTACAGTAGTAGAAATATTAGAATGAGCTACTGTATGTCAAAAATACATTATTTAAATACACAGTACAAAGCCCCATGGCAAAATTGAAAGAACTGCAGGAAATGAGCTAACAGACCAGTCCGCAATATAAATATATAGTATATGTATGTGAATCAAGTCTAAAGACAGTTGGACAGTATGTGAATAGAAAAGTATGTTTGCAGAAGTAGTTGGGAGTGGCAGGTCAGCCTTGCTACACAGAACACAACAGTATTTTGAGAACTGAAAGTGACTCACTTCTCTTAAAACAAATGTAGGCTATTAAATACAAATCTTAACAAGTCTTGAATAACAACATGGAAATAATCACAACATCAACATGTAAGTACATCACAGGCACAACTAAGTAGTTAGTCTGGCTGAAGTGGACCACCTACCTCTTGGAATACGCCCTACTCCCCAACAAGTCGGGCAGGTATCTCCTAGGTTGCCTGTACTGTTCCCGGTGATGGCTCCATATAGTTGGGAGGGGGACTGAATTCTTCTCTTCTCCGGTTCTTGTTCCTGAGGCAGGATGGCCTCTGTATCATCCTTGGAGCCACTGGAGTGTTCTAAAGTAACCATAGTCGAAACACCATCCGATCTAATGGGAGAAATGCAAACACAACCCCCACCCCACTCTGCTCTTACAAGGTGGAATTTCCCTCTTGAAGATCAGCCATGCATTCCCTCACTTTTCTCACACAAACAAGTACGATTGATATTGTCTAGTTCGGTATTACTCCATCTATATGCACCTTGGTGACTCCGTTGGTCCTCTTTGTGAAACCTGAAATAATGTTGAGTTGCACTTTACGGTGTGAGGGCACCATAAACCTTCAACCTTCCTCTATAAAAGAATTGTCCTGAATTAAATCGAGAGACATAGGAGGAGACAAATACATAGGATGCCCAAGTCCTCAACATTGCTGTGAAGGCAAGACTTCACTGTATAGTATCTCTGACGGATTGCAGATCTATAATCGACTGCTACTGGGTTAGAGAAGTTTTGTCAAGGTGAGATGTTGAAAGGAATATTTTTTGGGGGCCACAATATTGCTACGATGTAGGCTCCGGCTATTCAACTGGTGGCCCTTGGGTCAGATTTGTCCAATTTATGAATTTAGAATGGCCCTTTGATAGTGGCGTGTATTCATGGATGCCAAGGGATGCCAGGCTTCCCCCAAAAAATGTATCTTTCGTCTTTCGGTGTGTCATAATTTTCCTTTATTTCGCAAGAGGCTGAATGTATATCACAGGAGAAAGCATCTGACCGAGTAAAACAGCACCCCTCTGTTTCTCCTCATGTAGACAATCTGATGCTGTCTGGTCCAAACAAGTATGACATTGTTGCAGCCCATAGCATTGAGTGCAAGGGAAGCCTCCCTTGACAAAAAAAAAGTATACAAAATTAGCCAACCAGCTTTAAGGTAAACTGAGCGAGCTCAACTGTGTATGGTCCTGGTGCACAAAAAAGTGCCAAAGGAAGCAAGCTTGGATTTGGCATCACTTCTATCAAATCCCATTGAGAGCATACGTCATTGACAGAAAAACTTGAATTGTTGCATCTCGTGGCATTGTTTCCCTCCGGTGGCTAGCTAGCTAAAATTGTCCCTTTCCTAAATCAGCCTTGGTTGGATTTAGGAATTTGGACTTGTGGTTTTACTTAATTCTCCATACTGGCCAATGATTATAAAGGTGATTCTTATCCAACCATTACCATTCATTCGTACATTGTTGTGCCCCTGGCCTGAGAGGATGGAAGTTCAATATGTAGCTACATGTAGAAGGCTAATGTTAACTAGCTAATGTTGCCCATGAATGGGTTAGGCTAGAGAGCAAGCATTTTAGCCAGGTAGCCTAGGACAACAAAAAATACAAGTGTGTACTGTATGACAGGGGGATAGACTGTTTCGTCAACGTGAAAGAGAGGAGGATGACATTGGCGCTTCTCGACAAGTAGTGAGTCAACATGTTTTTCTACTTGCACGAACACACACACACGCACACATAAATCAGAAACTTGGACAGTCATCATATTTAGCTTATGGTGATTGGACTAAATTGTTTTGGTATCTTTTAGTTGTCACTGTATTAGACTAAGCAGAGGTGATTTGATGGTGTTCAAATGTTGAAGTTGAAATGGTGCTGGAATAGTAGAGGCAGCTGCTGTTTTCTTTGCGACTTGCGGTCACCCTCTGTGGTTCTAAATCCATAGTTGTTTAGTGGTACGAAAATGTCTGAAACTGGAACTTGCTTGACCATGCTGTAGGTCATGTAAATTTCTGTTACTATAAATGGAATATGCTTTGTGGACTTCACTGGATAGAGGTTGCTATCCTTGCCTTCCCCAGGGATTTTACCCATGCACCACTACTGCCCTTTGATCAATTATTTTTTTTAAAGCAAAAAGGTGCCCTCTTCAAAATTTTCCAATGGGAGAACCTGCTTTCCTGTAGTCTCGCCCATTGCCTGCTGTCACTCAATTTCACTGAACATACCAGTTACAGTATCATCATCTACTTTTATATAATGTTGTTCGTTTGCTAAGCAAGGGTAATAATTCTCACAAGAGAGCAACCTATGTGAGCTTAGTTGCTTTTCTCAAGAAATTGAATGGACTATATTGATATGATTTGAAAAACACTGCTTTTCAAAAATGGGTTATTTTTCTCCTCTGATATGAGCCCAATCAAAACGCTACACTGTGCAACGAGATTTGATGAGTTTTGCGCCTGGATCACATCGACAGGGCCATTGCATTTTGGTACACCAGAATTACACTCATTTCCAATGAAACGCTGCGTTTGCCTTACAGCATTGCGTTGCAGAGGCAGTTGCAGTGCGTACCTAGGTTTTTATCGAACATACGCGTCAACCTGTATGCATAGACAGCTTGACAGAAATGGTAGCAGAAGGTGAATGTTGAACTTTTGTTGCAAACATCCAGATGATGCTGCATACTATTTTGCGCAATGTCCCTGTCGGTGTGTTTGAAGCATAAAACACTGTGTTTGTCTCTGTGTAGTGCATATGTTGGATTTATCGAACAAATGCATCAAACAGTATGTGCAGAGGCTTTATGTGCAGAGGCTTTATGTGCAGATAGGGCTTTATGTGCAGATAGGGCTTTATGTGCAGATAGGGCTTTATGTGCAGAGGTTTGACAGAAATGGTAGCAGAAGGTGAATGTTCGGGATCATCTGGATGTGTGCAACAAAAGTTCTGCTACCATTTCTGTTAAGCTGTCTACAGCATACAGGTTGATGCATACGCTCGATAAAAACTAGGTCTGCACCACACCGAACGCACTGCACCTGCCTCTGCAACGCAATGCTGCAAGGCAAACGCAGAATGTAATTCTGGAGTACCAAAATGCACCGAACGCACTGCCTATGCAATGCAATGCTGCAAGGCAAACCCAGAACGTAATTATGGTGTACCAAAATGCAATGACACTGTAGTCCCCACAGAGGTGGTGCACAGTTTGTTTATAAAGATCCGTTCTCTACTGATGTGGGGGGAGAAAAACTTCTCTGTGAAAGTTAGTCAACTGAAACATGCCATTCACACAGTGGCAGTCGGTGCTACCCGAGGGAAGACGATGTTTATTTTATTTTTTGACCAATTCCTTATTTCTATTACATGGTATTGGATGACTGTCATTCATATTCCATTCACCCAGCTCAATGTAACATCGATAGGTTTAGGCTACTACATGATACTTTTCCTATACCCAGCATGATGTTGCTACAACCCAGCCTATGAATGAAAGTTTACAACATAGGTTGAGAGACATTTGGGTAATCAAGGTGACAGACATTGACACGTTCAATAGCACCTTGCGTACTCTTGCCCACATCTAGCTGATCTAGTGTGTAATTATTAGTCTAACAGTTACGAGAGTTTCAGTTGAACAAATTCAAGTGGCGCAGTGTTCTAAGACCCTGCATCTCTGTGCTGGAGGCATCACTACAGACAACCTGGTTTGAATTGGGAGTCCCATAGGGCGGATCACAATTGGCCCAGCGTTGGCTGTCATTGTAAATAAGAATTTGTTCTTAACGGACTTGCCTAGTTAAATGTTTATCCCTGTTCCGTTTGCTTCCATTTAAGAAAAAACGGCAGAATTAATACACCCCTGATCACTCGCAAACACAGTTCACTTTCATGGCAGCCACAAACAAACAGCATGATCACTTTGATCCTTGTATAATTACTTTTAGCATCTAGGTGCTATCCTTCTCTCACCTTTTCCCTTTGCTTGTGGACTTCAGTCCACAAAACATCAGCTGTCTGTGATCTGGCAAAAAATATCTTACCAAGCCAAACCTTCATATCATAACCGCTACACACAGCCTACATCATTGTCACCATATTAATGTCATAAAAACTGATTTTATATCAGAGCTGTGCATGTTGTTCCCAAGCCTACCTGCCCTCATTGGCTAGAATGGTTCCACCCAATCTCACCTCTACTTTAGGCTGAATGGTAGAACAGCTATTGCCATGTTAAAATGTTATGGAATACATTTTTACCATTTTTTTATGGTAGGCCACTCTGGTAGACCTAAATTATGATCAAATAGCCACAGTAGCCTACTTGCCCACTCTAGAAACTGTAACTTGAATCTGGTACAGCTGCAGTGTTCACAGTAAACTTGGGGCTCCTGAGTGGCGCAGAGGTGGAAGGCACTGCATCTCAGTACAAGATACCCTGGTTCAAATCCAGTTTAATGGACTTGCCTAGTTAAATAAAGATAAAATATATATATTTTAATGCGCTGGAAGTTGAACAGAATATTTACAACATTCAAGCATGCGCCGCATTAGTTCAGCTGACAGTGTAGAAAGTTGATATGCTTTTGCCTCTAAGCACTTACCGTATAAAATGATGTCCTGCAGGTTTGCAGTGCTGCTATTTGTTGATTAGGTAAATACTCTCAGCATGTTTTATATCAGTCAAGGATTAACGAATGTTGGACACTTCTCCTACATCGTTTATATAAACTTGCGAAGTGAAGTAATCACTTCCTACTTGAGGCATTTGGCAGGAGGGATGTCGTTTCTGAATGTTGTATGTTGCCACTTGGTGGTAAATTACAAGCATTAACCACGACAATGTTTATCATATGCGCCTACAATTTGATTAAGACTTGGCCGAAGCAATATATGGAAAGCAATGTATGGAAGTCGGTAGGCCAATGTCCAATTTCTAAAAAACACTGAGTATAACTTATTTTAAGTTGCAAACAAGTTTGTAATACCTTAATGGCAATGTAATGCCACGTTGTAAAAGCCATTTTCAATATCATCTTTATGTATTACACTAACCACAGCTACAGACGCCTATAGAAAGGAACTTCAGCAGAAAAGGCCTTGGCCAATTGCAACCAAGGGACAGTTAACCCATTAAAAAAAATGCTGCAAAAAATATACTGCAAGCAGTTTATGGACAAGGTATGGCAGCAATCCATGCTTTGGTTTTTGTTAACCTGGACACTTTCAAACGCTAACTTTATTTGCATTTGTGGCAGAAATCCATTGCAGTCAATGGTACCCATATTTGCATTTTCATACTTTATGGCCAAGTCTTTCTGTATCTAAAATGGATTATTTAGCTCAACGAAGTGATATAAATGATGTGGACATGAAAGCGCACAAATGCTAATATAGGTACCATTGGAGTGTTTGTAATCATGTCGACAAGTTATTCGTGGATTACATAAAATTGTAAGTAGCCAACACGAGTAAATTGCTACAGTGGATTTGCTGTGGTAAACAAGGGAATACTTCATTTCAGTTGTAGGGAATTGTCATATTTCAATCTGTGCAGTCTTCTCAATGAGGCTTAATTAATACAAATATAATAGTATTTGTCCTGCCCGTAGTGAACAGGACAAACATGTCTTGAAAAACTTTGAGAAAGCAGAACTAAAAGTTAACACCCACAGCTTAATGCTTCTTGATGGTTTAGCTGAAAAAATTGTGCTTACATAATAAAATACCATTGAGCATGACAATTACCCTCTGTTCTTTACATTTCAACTATTTTCTGCCGTGCACATTACTTAAAGTTAACCTAGAAGTTCAACAAGTCATCAGACACAAAATGTACAGAAACCCATACAATAAATCAGTGCCATTCAAGCAGTGCCATTCAACAGGTGTAAAGTTCTTAAGTAAAAATACTTTAAAGTAGTATTTAAGTCATTTTTTTGGTATCTACTTTACTATTTATATTTTTGACAACTTTTACTTCACTACATTTCGAAAGGAAATAATGTACTTTTTACTCCATACAGTTTGCCTGTCACCCTAAAGTACTCATTACATTTTGAATGCTTAGCAGGACAGGAACATTGTCAAATTCACACACTTATCAAGAGAACATCCCTAGTGAATCTGGCAGATTCACTAAACACAAATGCTTTGTTTGAAAAGTGTCTGAGTGTTGGCGTGTGCCCCTGGCTATCTGTAAATAAATGTTTAAAAAAATAAACAAGAAAATAGTGCTGGCTGGTTTGCTTATAATATAAGGAATTTGAAATGATTTATATGTTTACTTTTGCTACTTAAGTACATTTTAGCAATTCAATTTACTTTGGTACTTAAGTATATTTAAAAACAAGTACTTTTAAATTTTTACTCAAGTAGTATTTTACTGGGTGACTTTCACTTGAGTCATTTTCTAAAGGTATCTTTACTTTGACTCAAGTATGACAATTTGGGTACTTTTACCATCACTGCCATTCAAACAACCATGTTGAAAATACATTTCAGCCCCAAAAAGTAGAATTGTGCAATTTGTTTATTGGCTGATTGACAATTGCAGTGTACTTACGTGCTGATTGAAAGGAGACCCCTTTAGCAAGCACAGTTAATATTTTCAGCATTTCTTTCAAAAACATGATCTTTAAACTGTTAGTATTTGAACATATCACAACCACAAACATGTGTCCAGTTACAAACCTATTTTCTTCTGAAAGGAAAAGTACACACAGCAATAGGCCTATACTATGTTTGACAGTTCGGTCTACAACGTTTGAAACCTATGCACTCAAATCACCATGACTCGGTCACGGATTACCATTCATAAAAACAACCTATGAGAAACTTGGTTCCATGAACAAACATAGGAATGTTATGGTTGGATATACGTAGTGTTGTATGATAGAAATATAAGAAAGGGGATGATTCTTACAATGTGAAAGAGGAAAATTAGTACAAGTGTGATGCAGACAACATTTATAGATGCGAGTCCTGTAGTACCACAAGTATGACTTATGTGCTTAAAACTGACATGCAGGTGTCTCCTAAAAAGAAACAGCTTATTTCCTTCGTCTGCAGTGTCTGTTCCTTATACAATCCACAGGTGAAATGTTGCTTGTAGCCAGACATCTAGAATAACAGTACTTTTGATACATACAATATTGCATTGTTTAGGCCAATTCACTACTATATCTAAAAGAAATGTGACATCTCAGTTCTTTAGCATTCCCATGTAATTGAATCCCCCTGTGACTCAACCATGTAAGTCCTTCAAAACAACAAGAATAGTCTCAATACCCAACACAATGGAGAAGATTGGAATTCTGATTATATTCACAACATCCATTCTCTTTGGGACAGAGAACCTACCCTGGCCCTGTCAATAGGTAAAGCATCAGTGGCAAAATGACCCCCCTCTCATTGGGTGTCAGGGGTCGTGTAGCGGCCTGGCTGATTGGCCAACCGGCCCGTCAGTATTGTGTTGTCGGCCATGGCGACCAGCTCGTTGACAGTGTGCAGAAGGTTGTGCCTGTGCTTCATCAGCAGCCAGTGGTTGAGCCGCTGGTCCCTGAAGCCCATCTCCAGCAGCACGGCCATCATGGAGGCGTCCTGGCTGGCCGGGTCCACACCACGCTGCAGTGAAGGGGGTGGGGGAGCCAGGTCAAAAGGTTAGTTCTCGTTTGTCATGTCAAAAGTGCACAGGGGTTATACAATAATACTGTACATTCAACACTGTAAAAATAGACATGCATCACCTTGGTCTTTTGAGCCAAAAACACTTTAAAATAGATAAGCAACTTTTTTCACAGTTGTATGAAATAATCACTCATCTTTATGACGTTATAACCATTCATCATAAAGCATATTAAAAAGTTACGTCAAGTTTTATCTCATGGCAGTGTGTGACGTAGTGTGCTGTACGTGGGACCTACCTGTGTGGAGCAGCTCTGTCCAGTGAAGAGAGCCTTATAGGCGGACGCTGCCACTGACAGAACGCCCTTTACTAGTCCCTCCGTGATACCGCCTTGGCCCCTACAGAACAGGAAGGATGTTGTCAGCCACTATGGGGAACTATTTGTTCCAGGGCCAGTGGTTTGGAGCTAGCAATGCTTTCACAAGACCCAAAATGCCACAAAGCGTGTCAAAAAAAAGCTGTGTCACAGTTATATCACCAATGACATCACACCATGAAGGTCTTTAAATATCTTCTCTTTATTGTAGTTTTATCATTTACAGTTGTATCTTCTGATATCTACCTGTAGGCAGGTAGCGTAGTGGTTTAGGGCATTGGGCCAGTAACTGAAAGGTTTCTGGTTCGAATCCAGAGCCGATGAGGTGAAATGGGTTGACGTGCCCTTGAGCAAGGCACTTAACCCTAATCTGGATGAGATCTTCTGCTAAATGACTAAGATGTAAATGTCATGTGTCAAAAATACTGTGCCTATCAACAATTAATGATTAGTAGACATTGAAACGTTTCACATTCAAATATTAATTTGTTGGCAGAAACCAAGTGTTTCAATCAAGACAAATGAGGACAAACATTTTGTTGGGGGGACTTTTACCATTGAAAAGCGATATTACAAGTATAAATACAGTAAAGTACAAACACTAAAATGTTTGAAGCAAAATAGCATTGTTTTTTTAATGACAATTGCTAAATTCAAGGAGTTGGTCTGATGGGTGCAGTCTCATGACATCAGCCTCCCCCTTGCTTGCGGGAACAATGGAGAAGCAATAGAGGACCAAAGAGGAAAGGCCCACCTGCCATATCATGAGGAGATCCGGACCACCTATTGAGATGCGACCTTTGTTAAGTAAATCAGGTGATAAATGACGTACTAGGGAGGCTGGAGTCGGTCTTTTAATATTGTGTAGGTGTTTCACCTTGGGCGCAGGGAGCTGCAGGGTCTGGAGTTGTACGTCTCCAAGGCACTGGCTAAGCCCGATGGTCTGGTTGTACGCGATACTGAAATATAGATGGGTGGGGGGGGGGGGGACACATGCTGGATGAGAGAGCTATTACAGAACAGTTGAGACGTTTTCCTGTTCCCGTCTCTTCGAAAGACACATATGTTTCCTTTCTGGTCAGTGGCCGCAGACGGCGAAGTGAACACATCCTCAAAAAGACATGATGGAACAAACACAAGACAAGCTCGTCACATTAGTTCAATTGCATATTGTTTTTGGACTGTGTGATCAGAGCTTCAAAAAAAAAAAAAAACACGTCGCGTCTGCTTCATGCAGTGAACAGGCTGTATTTTCTAGACACTTTCCCGACCGGCTGTGTGTGTCTTAACACTCACCATTTAAATGGACCACTGGTTGGCATGGTTCTACTGGTCCAGACGCTCGTTGACTTGTTGGCTCTGCAACGTGGACTGCTTCAGACCTGGAAAACACACCAAAATTAATGATATACTGATCGGAAAGAGAACGGACAGTGGGGTATAATTGGGTATAATATCAGTCTGATAGTCCTCCCGCAGAAGATACTGAACAATTTGATTGAACAGTAACATATGGTGATATCATTGTCCCCTGTAATAGCTGAGCTGATAGCCTACTATTGCCTCAGAGAGCCCTCTCACCTGTGTGTGTACAGGGCTTGTGGGGGCAGGAGAGAGACCGGCGGTGGCACCACCTCAGGGGTAAGGGGGACAGCATCCAGCGTCTGGGAGGCACACAGCATCTGGTTGACACTGCTGTGGATGGTGGTCTCCGTGACTGTGGCTGCAGCCTCGCCCCTCTCTTGCCTCTCCCCCTCTGGGGTGGCTCTGTCCAGCTCCTCAGGCTCAGAGTCTGACGCCGCCTCCTGCTCCACGGCTGCCGTAATGACAGGCTCCGAGAGGGCAGAGCTGTACGTGGACTCGTCCAGCGGCCGACAGGTGTCGAAGCAGTCCGGCAGGACTATGACGTAGTCCTCGCAGGAGGACGAGGACAAGGTGGAGATTTGGCTGCTCACCTCGTCCCAGTCCGCTCGTTCTTCTTCTTCTTCCTCCTCATGTTCTTTCTCCTCTTCAATCTCCACATAGTTGTCATCCTTTTCATCTTCTTTATCCTCGGCTTTCTGGTCCTTCACATCCTTTCTGCCTTTGTTGTCTTCCTCGTCCTCCTCCTTCATTGCATACAGCTCCATATACACATTCTCAACCTCTGGGGCCAGAAGCATCTCTGAGGACAATGCATTGAGAACAAACCAACTGTTTTCTGATTATGTCTCGTAATCATGTCTTCTGCTAATTTACAATTGCCAATGTGTAAAAAGGTGAGAGCATTACTTGGTGCATTTTGACTTGAGTTACTAGAGTCTGTAAACAGAAGCAGACAGTGAGAGTGGTTCCTTACCTGTGACAGTCTCCTCTGAAAGTGTGATCTGGGGAAGGCCTGGAGGTGAACCTTGATCTCTCATGACACCCATCATCAGCAAATCTGGTCCTGTCACTCTTAATGTGGTGTCAAATACTTTCCTCTCATAGCCGAAGACAGGGCCCGAGGCTACAGCTCCAAAAACTGAAACAACTTTAGTTTTTAACTTCAATTTAGACTATTTAGTTATTTAGCAGACGCTCTTATACAGAGCGACTTACAGT
Organism: Oncorhynchus gorbuscha; assembly: GCF_021184085.1. NCBI lineage: Eukaryota > Metazoa > Chordata > Actinopteri > Salmoniformes > Salmonidae > Oncorhynchus > Oncorhynchus gorbuscha. Next base: position 49,657,315 of record NC_060179.1, read on the forward strand.
TATGAGTGCATACATTTTCATACTGGTCCACCGTGGGAATCGAACCCACAACCCTGGCATTACAGGGTTGTGGGTTCAATACTGTCATACAGTATTGCATGACAGTCATAACAAATACCACAGATAGTGAGTGGACAGAACAACCATACTCAGTTGAATGATAAAGTCCCATATCATTTTCACTTAGTGATGTTTACATGTTTTCACATTTTGTTGGGAAATTCAACCAAACAAGATCACCTCTGGGCTTGCAGTAGCTGGGCTGATGTCTGCGAGGGAGCTTGTGGTCGGGAGCCTCCTCGAGGGCGAGGGAGCGGATCACCGTCTCACACACAAACTGAGTCCCGCTGAGGTCTTCCTCCTCGTGGCCAGGTGGGTCAGAGTTCTTCCCGTTCACTCCTGACCACAACACCCAATACAAAGATTAGGGTCGTGCCCGATTCAGGGTCATCACTCGGATCAAAACTTCTTTCACTCAAGCCGACACGTCCCCCTAGTTAACATAACGCCTCAATTCTAGCCTACATTCATAAGCAACACAACATCTCACAATTTGATATGTATTGTTTTCACTTATTTACTGTACAACTCAGTATGGTGAAAGTCCACGACATTCGCCTCTACCTTACCTAGCAGGTTGTGGACCCGGTTCATCTCTGTGTTGTTTTCGACCTGGTCGGTGCCTGGGCGCTCCAGTAGAGGGCCATTGTGGGGTAGAGGGGACACACAGGGGGTCAGATCTACCAATGGAACAAAAACAAACTCATCTCGGTCATCACAAGTCTGACAAGCATTAGGTCTTGAAACTCTCTGAATATCAGGGAAGAAAATGCCCCATCAAAAAAAAAAACTTGACATGCATTGTGGTGGCGTCGTATTATTTCTTACCGACTGGAGTGTTGTTTGGAACTTTCTCCAACTCTTGCACAACGTTAATATCCAGCAATTCAAAGGACAAAAGATCCTAAAAAAAAATACAAAAAATACAAAGCACAAATATTGTTGAGTCATTGAATAAAAGCTTGACGTTGCCCCGTGGTGTACACTACCTTTATGGCAAAGCCTTGACCTAAGCCTTTCCTCACCTGTGTAGTGAGTAGGTCTACAGAGGGGAAGTGGTAGTCTCTGTGGCAGTAGTCTACAGACACGGCCAGACCACTGTCCCTGGAGCTGTTACTCGACATACCCTCCACCTTCACCACCACAGGCCCGGGCTCCACCTCCTGAAGCAGTGTGGGAGAATGTCTGAACATAAGCAAGGCTTGGAATGATATAGTGGTGGAAATAGGCTGGATTTTGAGGTTTTATTACTGAATCTAAGTCCAGCCCTATAGAAGTGTCTGCATTAGCTAAGTAAACATTATTGCTTTGTACCTGGTGTCAAATTTGCTTAGTAAATCCGTCCCTGCACTAGTGTATGTACTGGGTAAAGAAATGTGAATGGGACACAGAGGTGGTTGACTTGCCAGGCATTTGTTCTGTGGACAGTTGGCGTGTGGGCTGGTGCTGGGGGCCACCACAATGCTGCACCACACGCGAGGGCCAAACTGCTCTCCGCAGTGTGCAAGGCGCCAGTGGGAGGTGTAGGTGCCCTCCATCACCGGGGCGATGAAGGTCACACTGACCACGCCCACCTGGCCCGGCTGCAGGAGGGGCACGGCCACCTCACGCTTCTCCTCCAATGCCAGTGCCAGGTTACCCCACATGCACTTCAGCTAAAGACACAGGCATGCAAAGAAGACACAGACATTTACACAAACCCAAGGAACCAGACACAAACACTTAAACAGAGAGCATACACTGAATCCACAATAGGCTGTAGCACTGGTCTGGTTAATCAGACAGGGTAAGTACTAATTACAAATAATCAATAGTTACAATTAGGTGGGGTTCTAGTATTCGGGTTAGAGATTGAGATCGTTTTAGTATGCAGGTTAGGGACTTAGATCGTTCCTCTTGGGTGGTACCTTGGTCTCGGAGGTCCAGTTGATGATGCCTGAGTTCTTCATCTTCCAATACTTGATGAACTTGGTGCCGGGCTCTCGGCGGGTCCCGTCAGGCAGATTTTCATCCAGAAACAAGGCAGCCATAGTGGGCACCAAGGTGGTGTAGGAGACCTCGGGACCCCTAGTATTTCAAGTGTACAGAGCATTGTTGAAAACAGCCCCGGCTTCAGACCCATCCCTGTTTTTTTTTATGAATCATCGAAAAAGCAGGATCCTTTTTTTTGCAGCTCAAAGCAATTTTTTTGTTTAGAAATAAATGAAGCAGCAGCAGCAGATTCACACGTGAGGTAGTTCCATCATCCACCAGCGATAAACTCTATTACAACTATTACAAAGATGGCCTATTTCTTGGGAAAATATTTGATTTTTGCTCCATGCTGGGCCTAGAGACAACCAGCACTCTGACGCCCTCCCGGGGTGGCGCTTACTCTGGACTGGAAGCCTGGGGGTCTGGGGCAGGGCCTGGTGCTGGGGCAGCAGCAGGGGCCTGGGTGGTGGCCACATTGGATCTGGCAGAGGTAGAAGCAGGGCCGCTCCATTGCAGGACCCTCTTCTCCAGCCTCAGCTTCTTCTTAATCTCCTTCACCTCGGCCTTGAGCTGCCTCCGCTCGGCTTTGAGGCGCTGACGCTCAGCCTTGCGCACAGTCCGGTCTCCTCGCCTTGGAAACCTGGGCACAAACAAAATGTAGAGAGAGGTGTGAAGGCTAAGCATCTTCTGACAATGCAAGAAAGTAAGATAGGTAAAGTAATGCATAGACAACATCACAGTAAAGGCAGGCTTCTATATCCAGCGAACTAACCTTAATTCTCCTGACATCCCATGCTCAGGGATGGAGAGGGGAGTCTTGGTTCTCACCAGGTTGTGACTGGGGTCGTGGCTGTGTCGACACAGCTCACATAAGATACAGGATGGACACACTCTGTCGAAAAACAGGACACCAAAAAGAATGCACGGGCAAGGTTATATACTTATATTACTCAATGGAAGTGACATATTTCATGAGGAATAAGTCAAATAAACATTTTATACTATTTCAACTCCTGAGTTAATCATTAACAACATAATAGCACTTGATCTGTTATTGTTGCGATGCGGTTTACCTGCACTGATAAGCTCCATCGGTGGCTGGTCTCTTGCATTTGCTGCATTCCGGAGTGTAGCCCAATGAGGAGTAGGCGGGGGGGCCGGTGGTGGAGGAGTTCACCTTTGGGCCTTTGATATTGACTCCGCCCACTGCTCCAAGGGCCTCGAGAGGCCCATCACAGTTGGGGGTCTTGTGGGTGCAACACTGGCCAGAGAAGTCACTGCACATCCTCTCCACTACCTCCTTCACCACCTCATCCTTGAACTGACAGGAGAGGGATCCCGTTAAAAGAGGATCCCACATTTTTTTTAAAGTTGATTTTTAGGGACGTTTTCCTTTATATTTCTGAAATAGTAAAGAATATAATTTCAATATGGACTTACTTTTTCCATGTAAGATCTAAACCAAGCTGGGGGAAGTTTATCCTCTGGCTTAGTTACTTTGTTGTCCTTCACAACCACCTATAAAATCAAATGATCGACATTAAACTCATTATGATTGGTCAAATTCATACGATGTTCATCAAATCATAGCTCTACTTTTATTATTACATTTGCCCAACATTTCATGAAGACAACGATTATATTGCTCATGCCAAAATATACCACCCTGACACAACACTTTTCTTACATTCAGACAACAATACATCAACATTGAAAGCCGTGAGTGGTGCTCTTACAGCATCTCTCTCGGGAGTGACCTGTGTGCCTCTGTCCACAGTTTTGACCCTGGAGGGGTACGGCGGGGCTGGCCGGAGTTCCCCCTTCAGCTCCTTCACTTCTTGGGTCTTGCCCGACCCAGTGCCAGCCTGCCCCTGCTTCACCTTGTAAATGTTCATGTGCAACTGGTCCCCCTGCTTCTCTGCACTCTGGAGGAAATACATACAACACATGCCACGTTCAGTAATTACACACAGTATTCTACACACTGGAAGAAAAAGTTAAAATATATTTTTTTTAGCTATTAAAAGCCATGAAAGAACATGTAAATTTGAATACCTTCACACCCTCCTCATATTCCTCTGAAACACAATCAAAAGAGATCAGAGAATACATTTGTATTGGTGAAGATTATGAACGGTAAAGCTTTAATAACAGCCACAAAAAAAGCCTATTAAATTAACACTATTTAAATACCTTGGCTATTGATGGAAACCTGGATCAAAGAAAAACGAGATGCAGAAACAGAAAGTGTTACACAATATCTTCAGTTTGCTGTATTCAGTATACTGAATAATCAACCATTATTAATATTTGGGCGGCAGGTTGTCTGGTTCGAATACCAGAGCCGAGTTAATAGTGGACAAAACCTCAATTGCCTCGACTAACATTGACTCTGTACCGGTACCCCCCTTTATATAGTCTCGCTATTGTTAACTTACTGCTGCTCTTTAATTATTTGTTACTTTTATTTCTTAATCTTTTTTAACTGCTTTGTTGGTTAGGGTCCTGTAAGTAAGCATTTCACTCTAAGGTGTTACCTGTTGTATTCGGCGCATGTGACTAATAAAATGCGATTTGATTTGACAAGGTGAAAAAAAAATCCGTTCGCTGTGCACTGCACATCCTCTCCACCACCTCATCCTTGAACTGACAGGAGAGGGATCCCGTTAAAAGAGGTTACCACATTTTTTTTAAAGTTGATTTTTAGGGACGGCCCTAATTGCTCCATCGGCGCTGTACAACTTCGTGACCTTACTCTCTGGTGGAGTTATACGTGTGTGTAAGAGGATAAATATAAGAGCACCCCCTCTGCTAATGTATCTCCTGTGTTGTATTATTGCTACTGTTGTTGTTGTACACCAGAAATGTTGGCACTGCATTCGTTGAAATAATACACAGTAGCACAAAATACATTTGAACTCACCTCCTCGTTGTCCTCATCAAAATATTTCACTTGAAAATGGCTTATTCCAAATGATGCTTTTATCTGCAGATTCAATTTAAAAAGCATGATGATTGAGGATCAGCTTAACAAGATAACATCACATATAATCATTATTTGTGTTGTTAGAAAAATAATTAGCAGACAAATGTATTTCGTGTGGTGTAATGTTGTGCTAGCTAGGCCTGCTAGGCAAGGGGCCTCGAAGAATCCAGGCTAGCTAAACTGCGCCAGCGCTACTTACCCAGGCTTCCACCGACTCCCATTCCGACTTGTCCAAATCTGGAGCAACAAATCTCTTTACATTTCCCCTGAAATTCACTTTAATAGTAACAGGGAGACCCATTGCTAATTTTTGCGATTAAATAAGGACAATCATGAAAGGTAATAGTGGACAAAACGAACTTTCGCACTCGCCAATCCTCTTGTTTACATCTTCAGCTGCGTTCAGGAAAACACGATGACGCGTTCAGCACATACCTAATACGCATGCGTATTCGTTTGTAGTGTTGTCGCATGTTGAATACGTCATTTTTAAGCTCACAAGTGTGGCTGACGGGAGTGGGAAAACCACACGTTTAGCCCCGAATTGAATGAATTGAGGACAATCGTACTTTTACCCGGTTTGTGGTCAAAGAAGATGAATTCTCTCCTCAAGGTGGACAATGAACTCAAAACTAAGGTAAAACGTGATTTATCAACGCCACATGTCACGAAACATCATGGGGGAAAGTTGCTAGCTAATGTAATGCTAACGTGACCTAGCTTGCAATTATATGAATCAGAATGAGGCCAAGTGTTTAAGGTAATTTGCTTTATCTTCTGCGCCCGTCATAACGGACAAGGCAAACTGTCTAACAGTTTGAACAAAAGGGTTGCTGTGCCGCATATTTCGGTGAGAGCTAACGGTGTCGAGGTACCGTTAACTCAATTCGGCACAATTTTTTTTTAGGCCTAGTCAGTAGAGTAAGCATGTTGAAATGACGTTGATGAACTGATGACTGGTATCATATTCCAGACAGTAGTCTAGTCTACTCACTTGTTGTATTTAAACAGACTTGCTGATTTATTGAATTGTTTGCCTGTGATATGACAGTTGTTTGGTTATTTGTTCAGGTCGATGCTTTCAGAGAACGAATTACTGGGGAGGTGAGTTTCCTTTCAGTGGTTTATTCATTGAGGGACAAAAGCAAGTATTTTAGCTAGCTACCTGTATCTAGATCTGTATGTAATTTTCCAACTCAACTCTTTGTTTCACAGGCGGAGGAGTTAGTTGCAAGTTTTTTCCCAAATAAGTTATTGGAACTCGACCATTTCCTCAAGGTAAACATATTTATGTCATCAAAATGAAACGATTAGTCAAATGTCCTCTTGACTTCCCTTTATAGTGTGTGTATGTGTTGTTGGTCATCCTTTGCAGGATCCTGGCTTAAACATCTGTGAACTGAAGGAAATACACTCAGAAATCAACTTGACTGTGCCAGACCCCATTATACTCTCGAACCTCCATGATGGACTTGAAGCGGTGAGACTTGGAATGGAATTTAACACCCTGTAATTACCAAATGCCATCTGTGATTGCATGTGTTCATTGTAAACAACTTGATATCCTCTTCAAAGCAAAATGCCAAAAAGAGGAAGATGGAAGATGGCTCTGGGGAGGACAAGGGTGAGTAATTCACACACATTTTTACCTCTGAGTTTTCTGGTGTTTCGTTTTTTTTTTTACCACGGGCCTAGTATGGGTGCCTGGCTTTGTCTGAAAGTGGGGGGTGGAAAGCTTTGGTATAATAGCTGCTCCTGAGTGGCCCAGCAGTCTAAAACACTGTCTGTGCTAGAGGTGGCACTACAGACCCTGGTTCAATCCTGGGCTGTGTCACAACCGGCTGTGATCGGGGGTCCTATATGGCGGCGCACAATTGGCCCAGCGTTGTCCGGGTTAGGGGAGTGTTTGGCCGGCGGAGGGCCGTCATTGTAAAATAAGCATTTGTTCTCAACTGACTTGTCTAGTCAAATAAAATACTTATCAAGTAATGCAAACAGACCCTGTGCAAGGATAAAGTGACTAAGGGGGCAATTGAAATCGGTGAGAGGGCACATTTTTTGGGGGGTTCTTGGAATTTATATTGAATTCTGCTTATATCACGCTATACCACAAACAAAGTTCAAATGCAGAGACTCAGACTATTGAGTGCTTTTGGTTGGCAGGAAATATGTAGTCCTCACATTTTATTGGTCACATACATGTTTAGCAGATGTTATTGCGGGTTTAGCGAAATGCTTGTGTTTCAAGTTCCAACAGTGCAGTAATATCGAACAATTTCACAACAACACACACAACTAAAGGAATGGAATTAAGAATATATTAAGAATATATAACTATTTGGACAAGCAATGTCAGAGCGGCATAGACAAATACAGTAGAATAGAATACGGTATACATGAGTTGAGTGATGCAAATTATGTCAACATTATTAACAATGACTAGTGTCTATGTATATAGGGCAGCAGCCTCTAATGTGCTAGTGATGGCTAATTAACAGTATGATGGCCTTGAGATTGAAAAACAGCTTCTATCTCTCTGTCCCAGCTTTGATGCACTGACCTCGCCTTCTGGATGATAGCGGGGTGAACAGGCAGTGGCTCAGCTGGTTGTTGTCCTTGATGATCTTTTTGGCCTTCCTGTGACATCGGGTGCTGTAGGTGTCCTGGAGGGCAGGTAGTTTGCCCCCGGTGATGCGTTGAGTAGACTGCACCACCCCCTGAAGAGCCCTGCGGTTGTGTGCGGTGCAGTTGCTGTACCAGGTGGTGATATAGCCCAACAGGATGCTCTGGATGCATCTGTAGAAGTTTGAAGGTTTTAGGTGCCAAGGCGCTGTTGCGCCGCCTTCAGCACCACTGTCTGGGTGGACCATTTCAGTTTGCCAGTGATGTGTACGCCGAGGAACTTGAAGCTTTCCACCTTCTCCACTCTGATCCTGTCGATGTGGACAGGTGGGTGCTGCCTCTGCTGTATCCTGACGTCCACGATCAGCTTCTTTGTTTTGTTGACGTTGAGTGAGAGGTTGTTTTCCAGGCACCACACTCCCAGGGCCTTCACCTCCTCCCGTAAGCTTGTCATTGTTGGTAATCAGGCATACTGTTGTGTCGTCTGCCAACTTGATGATTGAGTTGGAGGCGTGTGTGGCCACGCAGTCGTGGGCACAGGAGGTGGCTGAGCACGTACCATTGTGGGGCCCCTGTGTTGAGGATCAGCGAAGTGGAGGTGTTTCCTACTTTCCCCATCTGGGGGCGGACGGTCAGGAAGTCGAGGACTCAGTTGCACAGGGCGGGGTTCAGACCCAGGGTCCCAAACTTAATGTTGAGAATGGAGGGTACTATGTGGTTGAACGCTGAGCTGTAGTCAATGAACAGCGTTCTTACATAGGTATTCTTCTTGTCCAGGTGGGATAGGGCAGTGTGATGGCGACTGCATCGTCTGTGGATCTATTGGGGCAGTAAGCAAATTTGAAGTGGGTCTCGGGTGTCAGCTAAGGTAGGGGTGATATGATCCTGGTCTCAAAGCACTTCATAATGACAGAAGTGTGCTATGGGGCGATAGTCATTTTGTTCAGTTAAACAGACTATGTGAATGCAACCATACACACGGGTGTCTTAACAAAATAATGCGAACTAAATGCCGAAAGTAGTACCCTAGTTATTCATGCAAACTAAGGTACTAAATAGCAGTTTGTCTTAGATTACCGACACAACTGCGAATATGAACGAACACAATGCCGGCATACATTAAAAACAGTTTCAATACTTGCAGTTCCATTTAAACGCATGAAAAGCAATAGGCTACCAAGATAACCATAGCAATAATATGTAGGCTATCCATTTCTATGATGAAACATACTAATATGTAGCTATACCCAGGAGAGTCATTTGGTTTCTTGCATCGGAATGATATTGATTTCTGCTTATATCACACCAAAACACAAACCTAAAACTTAAAATGCAGAGACCATTGAGTGCTTTTGACCAAAAAGTGACAGGTTGGCGTGAAATCTGTGTCGCTCTATCAGCACCATGGACAGCACCCTACACACTTAGCAAGGCTGTTTTGGCAATGGAATTATAGGCTAGCTAAAGAAGTCATTTTGCCATTGCATAGCCTAGGTGTTTGCTGAAAATGAAGCCACTGGCTATACTACCAAGATTTTGATGTAAAACCAACCAATTAAACTGAACAACATTATAAACGCGTCATGCAACAATTAACGATTTTACTGAGTTACAGTTCATATAAGGAAATCGGTCAATTGAAGTAAATGTATTAATCTCTAATCTTTGGATTTCACATAACTGGACAGGGGCACCATGGTTAGCCCCCCCCCCAGGCAGAAATACTCCTCAGTTTCATTAGCTGTCAGGATGGCTGGTCTCAGACAATCCCCCAGGTGACGAAGCCGGATGTGGAGGTCCTGGGCTGGTGTAGTTACACAGGGTCATGCTCCTTCAACTTTAGACATCTGTGGCATTGTGTTGTGACAAAACGGTACATTTTAGAGTGTCCCCTGCAAGATGCACGTGTGTAATGATCATGCTGTTTAATCAGATTCTTGATACGCCATACCTGTCAGGTGGATGGGTTATCTTGGCAAATGAGAAATGCTCACCAACAGATGTAAAGACATTTGAGAGAAATAAGCTTTTTGTGCATTTGAAACATTTCAGGGATTTTTTTTAAAACTTCAGCTAATGAAACGTGACCAACACTTTACATGTTGCGTTTTATATTTTAGTTGAGCATACGTTCGTTTCTTACCTTTCCACAGGAGTTGCGGTCTTCTTGATGCTCTGTTGAACTTCCTGAGTAATTGATCATTTCATTCTTCCCGAAATCGTCTTTTAAGATCCCCCTCAAATGCCAGTTGGATTAGTTGAGCTTTCGTTGGATGTAGCATGCTTCATCTGTGCTGACTTAACACATTTGTCAGTGGAAAATAAGTTATTGCCAGCTGCCTATCATTTAACAAGTGTTGACACCTCAGTTCCCATTGCACACCAAACTTGTTTTTCTTTCTGCAGTGCATTTCAAATGCTCCCTGTTTGATGCGTGCCTAGCGAATCCTTTGGTTCTATCAATAGCATGCTTCCAGTTAGAATACCCGCCTTGGACGAAAGCCATGGACCCAATACAGAACTTTGTGTCACTTTGGTTCCCCTGTCAATCTGCAGAAACTCAGTATTTCAGCCACTCATTTCCTATGAACCGGTTGCTATTAAATGGACGTTTTTCAACAGAAACCCTGCGGCTAGGTTAAGATTCTAACCTGGTCCGCCTCCTCTGTTCCAAGATTTGTCAGGAACAGTCGGAACGGGCTGTGGAGCCATTATCCCGGCGGCAGTTGTTGAAGGGTGCGTCTGCTCTTCACGCGGAACTCGTTGAAGCTCGGCGGCAGCATCTTCTGCGGGTCTTGCCGGCGGCCTCAGTGGTTTGACTTCTGGTATCCATTATGGCTGGTTATAGCTAAATAAGCTAATAGCACTAATGACTTTTTACAGCTAGCATGGAAGCTAACTGAACTCTAGCGGTGGAGTGGGAAGCAGCTTAAACTGTAAACTTGACCCTGTCCTTAAATCGTGCAGTTCTCTACTAAGGTGTAACCTTTTGTAGGCTGGTGGAAGGCTACTCAGTCCTACTGCGCTCCAGCAAAATCGGGACATGCCTGTGCTCGTCATGGCTCTAACAGGCAAAGTGAAACCCTACAATCAATTTGTTTGTGGTGAATGGAGCTCAAATGATGTGACAATACCATTGAACCAACGCCATCGGATATGAAACAACAATACAGATGTAAGAGTACAACAAAATGGATAAAGAAATGTATTATTGCAGGTGCCTTTTCATTGTAAGCATTAGTGGTACAACTAGTGCTTTCTAACTGCACTGAACCAACACAGTGTGCGTGGGAGCGACGCAAAACTTTAGTGGTCAAAACCATTCATCTTGAGGCGATGGGGGGTGGGTGCAAAATGCAATCTGTTTTATTATATCATATATACAATTTGAATACCTAGCTCTAATTATGACTAATTATTGAAAATGGTAGATTACCCAATGTATCATGATATTGTTCTAGTTAGTGGGGACGCAAAACATGTTTGCACCCCTATTTTGAAAGTGGGGTTGCAGCTGCTCCGTTTGCTCTTATGGTCAAGTCCAGTTATAAAACCTCTCTCGTTCATCTTCTCTTCCCCTTCTACAGTGGCTGGCACCAAGGTTTTTGTCATGCCCGGTGGGATGATGAAGAGCAATGCCAAGCTGGTGGACCTGATCGAGAAGGTCAAGCCAGAGATCAGGACACTGATAGAGAAATGTAACACGGTACGTAGCTTTATCCCACACCGTTTCTTCCTTAATCTATTTGGACGGGTGCTCATATCACTCATTGAATATTAGATCATGGGTGATAAGTAGTCTTTCTTGTTCTTCAGGTCAAAATGTGGGTTCAGTTGCTTATCCCAAGAATAGAAGATGGCAACAACTTTGGAGTTTCAATTCAGGTGCCATGTTTACTTTAAATGTATTAAAAGGGCAAATGTTATTGCAGTCTGTACCTAAGGTCTCATTTCAGTGTATAGCTACATTGAACCATTACTCAATTACTGATTGGGCATCTGCAGGAGGAGACAGTTGCTGAACTCCGAACAGTGGAGGGAGAGGCAGCATCTTACCTCGACCAGATATCCAGGTACGAACTAGTCTTTACTTTGTTTACGCTGAGCACTCTTACTGCAGTAGACTATGTAATCATCTTATTTCCTTTCTGCCCATAGATACTACATCACAAGAGCAAAGCTGGTGTCCAAAATAGCAAAATACCCACATGTGGTAAGTGTGATTTGCTAACTGCAGGTCTGGTTGGCAAGCTTCTTCCAGGCAGAAACCTATCTAGTGTGTGCATTTACTGAGGGCAAACCGATGGTATGGACATTTGGATATCGTTCCAACCCTAATATGCATATTTTACCTGCACCTACATTACTATTTACCTTATGTCGCTAAATAGGAGGACTACCGGCGCACAGTGACGGAGATTGATGAGAAAGAATACATCAGCCTGAAGATCATAGTTTCAGAGCTGAGAAATCAATATGTGAGTCAAATGTCCTGTTATACACAGGAATAGTTTTCCTCACCATCCATTTCTACCCGCAAGTTAACATGTTGCGTTCTAATCCTGAACTCTGCTCTGCTACAGGTAACGTTACACGACATGATCTTGAAGAACATTGACAAGATAAAGAAGCCTAGGAGCAGTAATGCCGAGGCGTTGTACTAAGACTGACCCAACCACCCTTCCCCTGCCATGTTGTCAAGTTTTACGGTACCCCCAAGCCTGGGTTTGGGTCGTCTGACCGTCTAGAGCTAGACCATCGCGCCCAGATCAGTACAATCCAGAAACCATAGCCCCAGTAGAGACAACGTATTTTCGTTTTTGATTTGTAAAATATCGTCATTGTTTTAAAACCCTTTCAAGAATACGTTATGAGATTGCTCGACGAACAGAGAGGTCTAGAAAAAGTGCTATGTATTTTTAAAAATGTAATTAAAAAAACATTTTGTCCATGCATCTCCCACTGTCTTTTGTTGAACTTATTTACACCCAGCTCTGTTTTGGATTGGTCCAAGATAGCATTGACCATTTTGATATCTGTCTACTGCTTTACCGAATGTGTTCTATGGCTGCGATAGGAGACAAGTCCCATGTAGGTCACTGAAGAAGTGCTTTTAGCAGCTGTGTGTTCAATTACCCTGGTGGTAATGGCTGACTGCCTGTATGCTGGATATTATGGACTCTAAGCAGAACAATTATTTCAGAATGTAAGATTGTTTCGATTTTTTAAAAAGTTGTATTTCTTAAAATGTATTTAAAGACATGTTCCGGAACTTTGGCGGCTACGAAGCGGGCGTTTTCCCCACACGGGCCAGCCACCTAGCAAAGAACAGGCAGTTAACCCACTGTTCCTAGGCTGTCATTGAAAATAAGAATTTGTTCTTAACTGACTTGCCTAGTAAAATTAAAGGTAAAATAAATATGAGTTCAAGCCAATGAGCTTTAGCTCCTTGCCATTTGAGTGACGGCTAGCAAGATGCGCAAACACAGAGTAAGTGAGAGCAATGACGTGGTGGATATGTGATGTAGAATGCAATTTTCTGGGACTAATTTCGGTTCATGAGTGTTCCGTTCAGAACTACTGGTTAAGTATACAGAAGTATATCTTTAAACTGCGAAATCCCATTGAGACCAAAGCCTTTTTTTTTTTTTCTTCTTTTTTTTTACAAGGGCATCCCGCACACAATCATACAAATGTACAATTCCAACACAATAAAAAAATACTATTTACAAGCAATTGAAGATGAGTAACTTACAAAACATGATCATGAAAAAATAAACCTGTTCCTAAGTGAAAGTCAGAGACATTGGTGGAAGGGCCCTTGTTAGATGAACTACAATGCTTTTAACTCCAGAAAGGTGTTTAACTAATTTTACTGAATAGAATGATATTGTAAGAAGGCATTTGGAATAGTTTCATTTTTAAACAGTATGTTTCATCATGCTTGATGTTCTTTAGGGGTGAAAAGGATCATGCAATAGACATCGTTACACTCACTTCTGCTCACATATACTATTGACGTAACCCATGTTTTAGCAATGCACTTGTCACCCAGCAGATGGCCCTAAATAGTACATTTAAGGCCGGTGTTCAATGAACATCCCCAGCAGTGCAAAAGTCAATCATGATTTACATTTATAATAACACACATCTGATTCGACCGAACTGCATCTTGACCTTATGTTTTGATTATTTTATTGGAAAAGGTCCCTTTACCGTACATCAGATCAAAGAACATATGTGCCTTCACATGGGTTTTACAGACAATGTTTTCTTCAGGTATTCAGAGGAAATTAAATCCACCTTTCAAACAATGTATATTAATGATGAGGCCATCTGCGTTCTTTTAAGGTCCTTACTACTGAATAGTGTCTGTTCCAGGTGCATAGGAGTCAAAATAAGAATACTGGAAAAGATCTAGACTGCACACTGTCGAAAAAAGGAATACATTCCAAACGGAAGCTGAAATACAAAATAAATGTTTATAAAAAAAACTGGTGCAAAAATCAAAGTTGAAAACAAAGTTTCAGCCTCATGCCATCATCATTGTAAATTCGCACACACACCTGGCTTCTATTTCAAGAATAATATGTCACATGATCAGGTGTCCTTAATGTTTTGTATACTCAGTGTTTATGTTTTACATGCTTTTTATTTATTTTTGCATGTCAAAATGCCTTTGAGGTAAATGTTTTCGCGCCACATTGGTGGCAGTTGTGAAAAAAGTAAATAATTGGAAGTGTTGCAAAGTTAATTGAAGTTAATGCCACTGTTGATTTATATAATTATTTCATTGAAAACTCGTTGGAACCCATAGCGGCCATCAACGGCCTTTCTTTAAATTGCTATTGCGGCCGTTACGTTTTTCTAAAATTATCAGTGTCGCAAAATGTACTTTCTAACAAACTGTTGTCATATTCGCGTGGCTGTTGTCATCAACCAGAAACCGGAAAGGTATGCTGTCATTTTACTTTTTTAAATAAATAAAATCACTTAGTCAGGTCCATAAGTATTTGGACAGGGACACAGTTTTGCATCATGTTGGCTCTGCACACCACCACAATGGAAACAATCCAGATGTGCTTTACTTTTAGACTTTAATCTTTACTTTAAGGGTTTTGTGAAAATTATTGTATGAACCGTATAGGAATTACAACCATTTTTATATATAGCTCCCCAATTTTAGGGACTAAAAGTAAATTGGATAAATGGATTAAATTGATTTTTTCCTATTCAATGTACACACCATTTACATTACATTACATTTAAGTCATTTAGCAGACGCTCTTATCCAGAGCGACTTACAAATTGGTGCATTCACCTTATGACATCCAGTAGAACAGTCACTTTACAATAGTGCATCTAAATCTTAAAGGGGGGGGTGAGAAGGATTACTTATCCTATCCTAGGTATTCCTTAAAGAGGTGGGGTTTCAGGTGTCTCCGGAAGGTGGTGATTGACTCCGCTGTCCTGGCGTCGTGAGGGAGTTTGTTCCACCATTGGGGAGCCAGAGCAGCGAACAGTTTTGACTGGGCTGAGCGGGAACTGTACTTCCTCAGTGCTAGGGAGGCGAGCAGGCCAGAGGTGGATGAACGCAGTGCCCTTGTTTGGGTGTAGGGCCTGATCAGAGCCTGGAGGTACTGAGGTGCCGTTCCCCTCACAGCTCCGTAGGCAAGCACCATGGTCTTGTAGCGGATGCGAGCTTCAACTGGAAGCCAGTGGAGAGAGCGGAGGAGCGGGGTGACGTGAGAGAACTTGGGAAGGTTGAACACCTGACGGGCTGCAGCGTTCTGGATGAGTTGTAGGGGTTTAATGGCACAGACAGGAAGCCCAGCCAACAGCGAGTTGCAGTAATCCAGACGGGAGATGACAAGTGCCTGGATTAGGACCTGCGCCGCTTCCTGTGTGAGGCAGGGTCGTACTCTGCGGATGTTGTAGAGCATGAACCTACAGGAACGGGCCACTGCCTTGATGTTAGTTGAGAACGACAGGGTGTTGTCCAGGATCACGCCAAGGTTCTTAGCGCTCTGGGAGGAGGACACAATGGAGTTGTCAACCGTGATGGCGAGATCATGGAACGGGCAGTCCTTCCCCGGGAGGAAGAGCAGCTCTGTCTTGCCGAGGTTCAGCTTGAGGTGGTGATCCGTCATCCACACTGATATGTCTGCCAGACATGCAGAGATGCGATTCGCCACCTGGTCATCAGAAGGGGGAAAGGAGAAGATTAATTGTGTGTCGTCTGCATAGCAATGATAGGAGAGACCATGTGAGGTTATGACAGAGCCAAGTGACTTGGTGTATAGCGAGAATAGGAGAGGGCCTAGAACAGAGCCCTGGGGGACACCAGTGGTGAGAGCGCGTGGCGAGGAGACAGATTCTCGCCACGCCACCTGGTAGGATCGACCTGTCAGGTAGGACGCAATCCAAGCGTGGGCCGCGCCGGAGATGCCCAACTCGGAGAGGGTGGAGAGGAGGATCTGATGGTTCACAGTATCGAAGGCAGCCGATAGGTCTAGAACGATGAGAGCAGAGGAGAGAGAGTTAGCTTTAGCAGTGCGGAGCGCCTCCGTGATACAGAGAAGAGCAGTCTCAGTTGAATGACTAGTCTTGAAACCTGACTGATTTGGATCAAGAAGGTCATTCAGAGAGAGATAGAGGGAGAGCTGGCCAAGGACGGCACGTTCAAGAGTTTTGGAGAGAAAAGAAAGAAGGGATACTGGTCTGTAGTTGTTGACATCGGAGGGATCGATACCCTATAATGACAAAACAGAGACCGGGTTTTAGAGATTTCTTCAAATGTATGAAAATAAATAAACTGATATGTAAATGTTATAAGTAAGACCCTTTACTGAAGCACCTTTGGCAGTGATTACAGCCTCGAGTCTTAGGTAAGACAGTATAAGCTTGGCACACCTGCATTTGGGGAGTTTCTCCCATTCTCCACAGATCCTCTCAAACTCTATCAGGTTGGACGGGGAGCATCGCTGCGCAGCTCTTTTTAGGTCTCTTAAGAGTTGTTCGATCGGGTTCAGGTCCGGGCTCTGGCTAGGCCACTCAAAGACATTCAGAGACTTGTTCCCAAAGACACTCCTACGTTGTCTTGACTGTGGGCTTAGGGTCATTATGAACCTTCGCCCCCAGTTTGAGGTCCTGAGTGCTCTGGAGCAGGTTTTCATCAAGGACCTCTCTGTACTTTGCTACGTTCATCTTTCCCTCCACCCTGACTAATCTCCCAGTCCCTGCCGCTGAAAAACACCCCCACAGCATGATGCTGCCATCATGCTTCACCGTAGGGATGGTGCCAGGTTTCCTCCAGACGTGACACTTCGCATTCAGGCCAAATAGTTCAATCTTGGTTTCATCAGACCAAAGAATCTTGTTTCTCATGGTCTGAGAGTCCTTTAGGTGCCTTTTGGCAAACTCCAAACGGGCTGTCATGTGCCTTTTACTGAGGAATGGCTTTCCGTCTGGCCACTACCACAAAGGCCTGATTGGTTGGAGTGCTGCAGAGATAGTTGTCCTTCTGGAATGTTCTCCCATCTCCATAGAGGAACTCTGGAGCTCTGTCAGAGTGACCATCAGGTTCTTGGTCACCTCTCTGATCAAGGCCCTTCTCCCCCGATTTCTCAGTTTGGCCGGGCTCTAGCAAAAGTCTTGGTGGTTCCAAACATCTTTCATTTAATAATGATGGAGGCCACTGTGTTCTTGGAACTTCAATGCTCCAGAAGTATTTTGGTACCCTTCCCCAGATCTGTGGACAATTCCACAAAAGTATGTGGACACCCTTCAAGTTAGTGGATTTGGCTATTTCATGCCACACACGTTGGGGACAGGTGTATAAAATTGAGCACACAAAATCGAGCACACAGGCAAACATTTGCAGTAGAATGACCTTACTGAAGAGCTCAGTGACTTTCAACGTGCCACCTTTGCAACAAGTCAGTTCATCAAATTTCTGCCCTGCTAGAGCTGCCCCGGTCAACTGTAAGTACTGGTATTGTTAAGTGGAAACGACTAGGAGCAACAACGGCTTAGCCGCGAAGTGGTAGGCCACACAAGCTTCCAGAACGGAACCTCTGAGTGCTGAAGAGCGTAGCAAGTAAAAATCATATTTAACACTTACTACCAAGGTCCCAAACTGCCTTTAGATGCAACGTACAAGAACTGTTTGTCGAAAGCTTCATTAACCTCTTGGTCCTACCTGGCACGCAGGCGTCCCATCAAGACATCTGGAAATGCAAATGCGCTACGCTAAATGCTAATAGTACTAGTTAAAACTCAAACATTCATTAAAATACACATGCAGGGTATTGAATTAAAGCTACACTCGTTGTGAATCCAGGCAACAAGTCAGATTTTTAAAATGCTTTTCGGCGAAAGCATGAGAATCTCTTATCTGATAGCATGTAACACCCCAAAAGACCCGCAGGGGACGTAAACAAAATAATTAGCATAGTCGTCGCTACACAAACCGCACAAATAAAATATAAAACATTCATTACCTTTGACCATCTTCTTTGTTGGCACTCCTAGATGTCCCATAATCACTATTGGGTCTTTTTTTCGATTAAATCGGTCCATATATAGCCTAGATATCGATCTATGAAGACTGTGTGATAAACAAAAAAAAATAGCGTCTTATAACGTAACGTCATTTTTTAAAATTTAAAAAGTCATCGATAAACTTTCACAAAACACTTCGAAATACTTTTGTAATGCAACTTTAGGTATTATTAAACATTAATAAGCGATCAAATTGATCATGAGGCGAAGTATATTCTTTTGCTGTCCGTCTGGAAATAATGTCCGGGTAATTCTCAACCAAAATATCTGGTCAAAGACCAGAAGAAATGCGTTGCCTCGCGTCTGTTTGACCAAGAAACAAAGCCTAGGCAAATGACAAGACTCTAGACAACGTGTGGAAGCTGTAGGTATTGCAACCTCAGCCCCATTAAATGTGGTTCACCTTTATCAATGGGTTCAAGTCGCGCATGGATATATATTTCCATTTTCAGTGATCAGATTTTCCTGCGCTTTTCCATGAAACGCACGTTCTGTTATAGTCACAGCCGTGATTTAACCAGTTTTAGAAACGTCTGAGTGTTTTCTATCCACACATACTAATCATATGCATATACTATATTCCTGGCATGAGTAGCAGGGCGCTGAAATGTTGCGCGATTTTTAACAGAATGTTCAAAAAAGTAGGGGGTAGGATTAATAGGTTAAATTGGTTTCCATGGCTGAGCAGTCGCACGCAAGACTAAGATCACCATGTGCAATGCCTATAATCGTCTGGAGTGGTGTAAAGCTCGCAGCAATTGGACTGGAGCAGTAGAAACACGTTCTCTGGAGTGATGAATCACACTTCACCATCTGGATGTTTGGTGGATGCCAGCAGAACGCTACCTGGCCCAATGCATTGTGCCAACTGTAAAGTTTGGTGGAGGAGGAATAATGGTCTGGGTCAGTTATTCATGGTTCGGGCTAGGCCCCTTAGTTCCAGTGAAGGGACATCTTAATGCTACAGCATACAATGACATTCTAGATGATGTTAGAGCATGGCGCTTGTAACGCCAGGGTAGTGGGTTCGATTCCCGGGATCACCCATACGTAGAATGTATGCACACATGACTGTAAGTCGCTTTGGATAAAAGCGTCTGCTAAATGGCATATATTATTATTATATATTATGTGACAACAGTTATTGGAAGGCCCTTACCTGTTTCAGCATGCCAATGCCACTTGCACAAAGTGAGAAATGGTTTATCAAGATCGGTGTGGAAGAACTTGTCTGGCCTGCACAGAGCCCTGACCTAAACCCCATTGAATACCTTTGGGATGAATTGGAATGCAAGCCACACCTAATCACCCAACATCGGTGCTCTAATGCTTTTGTGGCTGAATGGAAGCAAGTTCCCGCAGCAATGTTCCAACATCTAGTTGAAAGCCTTCCCATAAGAGTGGAGGCTGTTATAGAGGGGGGACCAACTCTGTATTAATGCCCATGAATTTACACGACATTACTTTTGATAATGTAGTGTATTTTGGTTTATGATACGGATTCGGACACGTCCTCCTTGCACTTTTTAAACAGCGTTGTTGAAGTTTGATAATGTGAAGTTCTGGGAATAGCTCCCAGATTAGAAAATCCTGTCATAATCACTTGGTTGCCCACAGGTGAGCTCATCAGCAGTGGAGCAGGATTGCTCTCTGTCTCTTGGAAATAGTTGCAGTGTTTAGCTGTATATCGTCAGCTAACTCGTTGGTTATGTTATCTTGTTTCAACTTATGTAATTCATATGGTAATGGATGCTTGCTATAGCTAGCTAGCTAGCTAGCTCTGCCAAACAGGAAAAGCGTGTGTCGGTATATTTGGGCTGCGTTTGCGAAGCGTCGACCTCAAATGTCACGTTCACAAGCTAGGCTCACAGAAAATCAAATAACTAGCCACCGGAATGGAGATTAGAGTAATTTATCTGTTGTGTTCAGGTCATAGTTTGTAATGTTTGCTAGGGAAATATATTCATAGGCTATACATTGCTTTGTTTTCTATTATTTTACAGTTTAGCTGTAGTGTTATGGTAGATGCCTGCACAGTGGAGCTCATATGATATTGAGTTGCAGTGATATTTGTTTACATAACCAGCGACAAGCTACTTGTTTTGTCCTGTTTCTACCGATGGAAACTGTCCCAGCTTCATGACTAATTAGCTAACATTGGCAGACTGTAACTTAAACTCACCCCAGTCCATACAAAAGTGTGCAACCGCAACATTAAAACGAGGTTGCAAAGAAAACTAACGGGACTGTAGCGACCAGTGTTGCCAACACATTTTCAGGGTATGTTGCTGGAGGCAGGTTGATTTGTCGCTAAAAGTTGCTAAATTACGTTGTGATGTCATTGCGTGATAGCGTAAAACTGTGTCATTACGTAGAATACACAACAACGTTACTCAAATTGACTGGCCATCTCAGCAAAAATATGATTAGATAATTGTTCAGGTACAGACGCCCACTCTTTTCTGTTGATGTTGATTGATGTTGTAAGTTTTGTTCAAGATCAAACATTCGCGACCAACTGTATTCATTGGGTTTGGCTTGTCAAACCCCTACTACTGCAGCTGCAGTCAACAAACAATGATTTGAAATGTGTTGCTGCTGCACTTTTGCAGGCACGTGTGTTGTGACTGAGTGTGTGACAGAGAAAAACGTTTTTGAGTAATTTAGAGGGGAAATGCGTGCATTTTAGCATTTGAGTCACTTTTCAAAAGTTGCTAAAAGTAATTAATTAAAAAAATTAAGTAACTAAATGTGTTGCTAGATGCTGTTTGAAAAATTAGTTACAAGAGTAGTCTGAAAAGTTGCTAAATCTAGCAACAAAATTGCTAAATTGGCATCACTGGTAGCGACTGTGTTGACTTCAAAATCTGGGGTGTGAACTACATTTCTAATCAAGCATTGATCGACATGGTAATGGCTCTATAGTATTGGAGAAAAAACGGACCCTCCGTTACATCGTGACATGTCATGCGGTAACGTACAGCACGCATAAAGCAACTATTTCTGTCTTACAATCTCTCTCTACCAGATGTATGTATGGAAATGCATCGCGACAACATCAGCTAGACCAGCACGACAAAATTGAATAAGATATAGCCATGTTTGAACTAGCAACAAATCAGAAATGTATTGACTAGCTTGACAGCCAGCTAAAGTTAGCTAAAAGCTCTAACTATATTGAGTAAATTCAATTTGACGAAGCATTACTAAAATGTCAGAGAAGAAAAAAGGAAAGGTCACAGAAAGCGAAGAGGAAGGGAATTTGCAAGTATCCTACATTTTCCCAAATGGTGACAGATATGAAGGAGAGTGCTGCGGGTCCACAGAGGGAGTCGTGGTGAGGCGTGGTATGGGCAAACACACCTCAGCCAGTGGTGTCACCTACACTGGAGAGTGGCATGATGACAAGATGAATGGCAGAGGGACTCTGGAGCATCCCTCTGGGGCCCTGTATGAAGGGGACTTCAAAGACAACATGTATCATGGCACAGGGACATACAGCTTCTCTGACGGGACCAAATACTGCGGCAGCTTCAGCAAGAACAGGTTGGAGGGTGACGGGGAGTTCATCGACTCTCAGGGACTTGTTTGGATTGGAGGCTTCCACAACAAGGCAGCTCCTGGATTAAAACTTAAACTCAGCATGTAACCCATGACATAATGTGAGATAACATAACTTTAATTCCTCTTACATTTATGAACATTTATTGAATATAGATTTAAAAAGGAAAAAATATATATATATATTCAAAAGAACAAAATTAGACTCCAGTAAGAAATTTTAAAGGCACCAAATGAAATGAAACACACAATGTCCATGTTCTTCCCATAACACTCCTGCAGTGACACCTGGTCTCTTTTACTTGTAGGAAAGACTTTAGTAGTCAGCGTATGACAGTGTGGTGCACACACCTCATGGCACCGTGCAATGAATGAGTCATTGCTTTGAGTCACACAGCCAAGAGTCCTCTTTGGAGGTGCTGAAACACAGTCTGTCTGTGTGTGTGTGGCTGTGTAAGCCTCAGTTAACCAACAGTGTTAAGCTAAAACTGTTTCTACTACAGTTTATTTGGAATCTTCATAAATAGCGTACAAATCTAGATCGGTGGAGGAATCCATCAATGTTCTGTTTCTTGAACGCCAACAAGAATGTACGTAGAATGTATGCACACATGACTGTAAGTCGCTTTGGATAAAAGCGTCTGCTAAATGGCATATATTATTATTATTATATTATGTAGCACTTATCTCATTGTTTAAAAACAAGAAATGGACAGTGACGGGGTTAAGGGGGGATGCCTAGTCATTTTTTTTCATCATCACAGCCAGCGATCATCATTTTCAAAGCCAATGTTTACTTCTGAAGATCACTTTAGCACCGCCCTAAAACCCCGATTCAAATTCGACACAAACCTTCAAATAGGTATGTATTGACACATTATATAAACTCTTTATAATGTTTTATTTTCATTTTAGAGGCGATAAGTTGGACAGATCGAATGGGGAAAAAAAGCAATTTTCCCACACAACATCTGTCCTTCTCACTATCACGCATTAGTTTCGCTTCCCCACCCGCCATTTTTAAAAAGACCCGACTGGGCTCATTGCCTTCTTGAATTATGCAGAAATGGGAAGCGTTTAGGTCATGTAATTCATTCTGTGGGAAAGGGTATAAATTGTGCTTTACAATGGTTTTGACATTACAGTTGATCTGGACGTATTATGTTTTTGGGGAGCTAAAATAAGGTCAATTGTACGGACCAAGGCGATGTACAAAAGTGAGTGAGTTTACGTTAGTAGTCTGTCAGGCAACAAAACGAGAGTTGGAAGCAACATTGTACTGTCGAGACGTTTGTACCAAATTAACTCAAATATCGATCAGAATATCTAAATATATTATATAATAAATATCATAGCCGTCATCCATCAATCATTTGCTAATTGTTACCTTATAAATCTCATTCTGAATGTCGCAAAATCCATGAATAGCCGTCATCGCATTAAGGATAGTTACGACATGACAGTGCTTCGTTCGCGATGCCGTCACTTGATCGTCTCCCTCCCTCCCTACAAAGACAATCAGCTAACTATGCCCATCGAAGTAGATGAAGAATTTTTCTAAACATGTTTGGCTAAATTGCACAGTGTCATCTTTTACTTTCAACATCCTAAATAAATAAACAATAGTTGATGTGTTGAATCTGTAAACCATTGTGTCACATATTTTGACTTCTTACAATCTATGAAAAGTAATCTGACCATGGGGTTTGAAGTGTGTACCCTGTATAGCCTTTATGATTATAATCTGACCTGTCTATTAAACATATTCATGAGCGTATTTTTGTGTAGTCTATCATGTTGGATTATCCTTCAATCTGACATACATATGCACACCATGATCTGAGAAATAATCTGTCCACTAAGTACTTCATAAAATTATTTGGATTGATTGAAAGTGCTGTGTAGCATCATGATGATACTGTTTAAGGTTTACTCTGTGTGTGTGTGTGTGTGGATTAGGATACATGTTACTGTATATCAATTTATTATTATAGAAACCCCTAAAGGTGATTATTAGGAAGAGAGTATGTGTATGGTTGAGAAAAAGAGATGAAGGAAGAGATTGAGATTATGTTCCGAACCACAATTGTATCCTATTTGTTACTCTGCCCCCACTCCCCTCCCTTTCTCTCCTTCTACCTC
Organism: Oncorhynchus gorbuscha; assembly: GCF_021184085.1. Lineage (NCBI taxonomy): Eukaryota > Metazoa > Chordata > Actinopteri > Salmoniformes > Salmonidae > Oncorhynchus > Oncorhynchus gorbuscha. The sequence continues at coordinate 49,681,223 of NC_060179.1, forward strand.
TGTCAGTGATAGTGAGGGAAGTGATGTGGGGAGTCAGGGGTCAGCAGCAGAAGGCAAGGAGGAAGAGACGTTAGAGATGATAGGAAGGATAGAGATGAGGAGTGGAGGGAGAGCGGAAAAGTAGGGGGAGAGGAACATGTACAGGAGGAGGGGGAGGGGGAGGAAGAGCACACCTGAGAGAGGACCCTAGGTTTCCATGGACTGCGTCTGCCCGAAGTCCCATCGGTCACCCTTGTACTACACAGACTGGGCCTAAAGTGACAGTAGCAGGGGTTTTGAAGTTGTTTTTAAATGTGGTAGGAGTTATTTTTCTTCAGATCTGGTGTTTAATACCAACCTGTCTGCCACCACATCCAATTCACTGAGTTGTTGTCAAAGTAGGCTGTTATTTCTACATTTTGCGTCAGGCTGTAATAAATCTTATTGAGGGAGGCTATCAACATTTTGAAATAGTCTCTGAATAGTTGTTTGCATTTTTTATTTGTTACAGAAGTAATAATCTTTGTCAATCAAATAGCCTACTTTGTGGTAATATAATATATATATAATATAATATCTAGAAGTATAATATATTATACTTGGTACATTTAGAGTAATTTATTCAAATGTACTAAAATGTAAAAGATGGTGCCGAAGAACACGTTTTACATTCTCCCAACCAATTGTGCAATTTTGTTATTTTTTTTGCATAAATTATTTTTTAAACTTATTGTGTACATATTGTTGCTGCTACCATCTCTTATGACCCAAAATAACTTCTGGACATCAGAAAAGCGATTACTCAACGAGTCCGACGAGAAGGATATCCTGCTTTCACTGGAACAGGCCCAGAACATTACCTTTCGCGTGAAGAAAAGACGCTGGAACAGTGGACGCAGATCAGGGATCCTTCTGAGAATCCGGAGGCAAGCGAGTAAACTCCCAATGCCTTCCATTCTTCTTACTAACGTGCAATCAATGGAAAATAAAGTTGATGACCTACTATTAAGATCATCTTACCAAGGGGACATTAAAAACTGTAACATCTTATGTTTCACCGAGACGTGGCTGAACGAAGATACGGACAACATAGAGCTAGAGGGATTTTCCATGCACCAGCAAAACAGTGACGCAACCTCTGGTAATAACAGCTGGTGAGCAATGTCTAATATTAAAGAAGTCTCGAGGTATTGCTCGCCTGAGCTAGAGTACCTTATCATAAGATACAGACCACATTATCTACCAAGAGAGTTCTCATCTGTATTACTCGTAGCCATCTATTTACCACCACAAAATGAAGCTGGCACGAAGACCGCTTATGACCAAATTTTTACCAGCATATCACATGTGCAACCAGTGGGGAAAAAATCCTAGACCACCTTTACTCCACACAGAGAGATGCAAACACCGCTCTCCCCTGTCTTCCATTTGGCAAATCTGACCATAATTATATCCTCCTGATTCCTGCTTACAAGCAAAAACTAAAGAAGGAAGTACCAGTGACTCGCTCAAAACGGAAGTGGCCAGATGACGCGGATGCTACACTACAGGACTGTTTTGCTAGCAAAGACTGAAATATGTTCCGTGATTCATCCAATGGCATTGAGAAATACACGTCGATGACATCATCACCACAGTGACTGTACATGCATATCCCAACCAGAAGCCATGGATTAGAGGAGACATCCACATCAAGCTAAAGGCTAGAGCTGCCACTTTCAAGGAGGGGGAAACTAATCCGGACACTTATAAGAAATCCCACTATGCCCTCAGACGAATCATCAAACAACCAAAGCGTCAATACAGAATTAAGATTGAATCCTACCAAACTGGCTCTGATGCTCGCCATGTTTGGCAGGGCTTGAAAACTATTACGCAATACAAAGGGAAACCCAGACGTGAGCCTACCAGATGAGCTAAATGCCTTTTATGCTCGCTACCAGATGAGCTAAATGCCTTTTATGCTCGCTTGGAGACAAGCAACACTGAAGCATGCACGAGAGCACGGCAAGCGGTACCGGAGCGCCAAGTCTAGGACCAAAAGGCTCCTCAACAGCTTCTGCTTCTCGCTGTTTATTTGTTACCTATGTATAGTGACTTCGCCCCCACCTACGTGTATACAGTAGATTACCTCAACTAGCCTGTATATAGCCTTGTTATTCTTATTGTGTTACTTTTTACTATTACTTTTTATTTTAGCCTACTTGGTAAATATTTTCTATACCGTGTATTCGGAGCATGTGGCAAATAAAGTTTGATTTGATTGAAATACTTTAGAGTTTTGTGTTGTGTGTTTAATAGTTTTTTAAAAGTGAGTGTCTACACAAATGAAGACAGCATTTGTGTTATTCCTATTGACATGAATGTGGTGTTATGTCAAAGAAGATGTTGTGCAATTTAAAACTAACTTAACTTGTAATTGTCATTTGTTCTTTGTTTTTGAGCTATATCTGTCTGTTTGAAATGTGTAAGAAAATGAGCTTTAAAATTTTAATTAATCTACTTCAGCATTCTAGAATTCTGTTCGGGTCTAAAGGGTTAATTAGGCAATTTTCTCTTGAACCATATGGTGTATCCACTATAACTCATGGATACTATGGACACAGATATAAACAATAAGGTATGAATAATAAAATAAAAAAGTTATTAATATATAAATGACCAGTTACCATAGATGACCTATTAATTACCGAATATTCCAGTAACTTTGGTAGCTTTGCAACCCTAGGATGGATGGATGTACAGTATTATGTCACCATAGGAAATATGCATGTCCGTCACAATACTCGTCTCTGATAGGCTGGAATGTCACGGACTTGATACTGGGGTCAAGTTAAGGTGATTTTGTACGATAGTGTTGACATGTGACAATGCATAGTAAAGTCCTGTCTTTATTGATTATTGCTGGTATGTTTGTTTGAAACTATATAATGGGTATGTATCACTAATACACAGATGCACGTGGTGCACACAAAAAGGTACTGCTCTTTGAACTGCCATGCCCAAAACACCCAACATCAGTGGCCATGAGGTACAGAGAACGAGTGTTGCTTTGCATTGAGCTGAGGAATGATGGCCTAGTAGTTCATGTTTAATGCCTGGCTCTGGTGAAAATGAATCAGCATTGGCATTTTGGAAAAACAAGACACAGAGAAGAAAAGCTGGACCGAATCTTTCTCGGAAGAACAATCAAACTCAAAAGTATGAACACCTCTTGTCTGATTTTACTCACTAATTCATCTCTGCAAACTTGTTCACAATATCTAGTAAATACAAAACACACAAATTGTCAAGCACTTTAAATTCTTCAAATCAACCAGGTTACCTACCATATTACAAACTTTTTAGATGCATGATCATATTCACCACCTGTGCATAAACATATCCATCTATAAGTCTTGAATGTATAGGATTCCATCAGAAGCTACACTGCAGCATCTACAGGGATAGGCAACTGGTGGCCCGCGGGATGCATACGGCCCGTGGACCAATTTAAAATCAGGGTGGGGGGGGGGGACTCGGTCAGGGTCTCAACTAAGAGTTAGAATAATAAAATAGAAGGTTCAATTTTGGAATTTAGTTGTGCATCAGCAGTTTTTTAATTAGCTCATGTCATTGGTAAATTAGTCTAGCTTTCTGAACTTGTAGTAAGCAATTACCGACCAGGGTGAGGCCCATTGATCATAAGTCATCATATTTAAAAACTGCAAACATTTTCCTCCCTATGGCAAAATGTTTAGAATTGCTTGAAATGCGCTCTACAACTGCAAAATCTTCTCTCCGCCACAGTGTGGATGTGTGGGTACGCAGACCCACGAGCCACTGCAGCCCCTCATAATGTCTCCAGACCCTCATCATAGTTGCACATCCCTGACATGCAGTGCCTTCGGGGAAGTACTCACACCCCTTGACATTTTTCCCAAAACATTTTGTCAAAGACTGATTTTAAAATGGATTAAATTGAGATTTTTGGTCACTAGCCTACACACAATACCACATGGTCTTGAGTTCAACCCCTTTGTTATGGCAAGCCTAAATATACATTGGCAAACATTTCCAAAAAATATGTTTTCACTTTGTCATTATGGGGTATTGTGTGAGATAAAAATAAATACATGTAATCCATTTTCAATTTAGGCTGTAACACAACAATATGTGGAAGAAATCAAGGTGCATGAAAACTGTCTGAAAGCACTGCACCTCTGTACTATCTACCTCTGTACTAAATGTGGTGCTGTTATCTCAAAACAGTCCTTCTGCATTGTAAAACAAATTTACAATATGTTGCGATTTTGTAAAATGACTGACATGGCCCCGTAGAGGCCCCTAGGTGCCAAATCTGTGGGGTTTCCATTTCTTAATCCTTTCGGGGTACATCAATGGTCCTATGCAGCATATTTGGTGCTGTTATCTCAAAACAGTCATTCTGAATTGTGAAACAATGTTACAATATGTTTGCATTTTGTAAAATGTCAGCTGTGGCCCCAGGGGCCAAATATGTGGGGGCTCCATATATACTGTAAATATTTTCAGGGTACATACATCTACCTCTGTAACACATTTGGTGCAGTTATATCAAAACACTACTTCTGAATTGTACAATGTTGTGTTACTTTCAGTGGCCATTTTGTAAGATGGCTGCCATGGCCTGATATGTAAATAATTTCAGGGTACATAAATCTACCTCTGCAAAATTTGGTGCTTTTATCATAAAGTGAACGATTGTTATGAAAATTTCAGCTTAGCCGCCCCACTACCTGGGAAGATCCAGGAGAGTCCTCCGGGAACCAGAGCTGTGGGAATGAAGAGAGCACCAGCACTCTTACTAAATGACAACACATAGAACATTGCCTGGTCTCTCGAGGAGAACGTCAAGCCATCCAAAATCTGTAGCAACAATAAAGAGACAGTGATACATCCCATCCTGAAGGGGATGCTGCTGTTCTTGTTCTCGGTGTAGAGGGGTGAGTGCAGGCCCAGGCCCAGGCCAAACAGGGTGCCCATATTGCGCAGGAGGCTGGCAAAGGGGGTGGAGTCCATGTAGACCCACTCGGCTCTCACACACCACTTCTGGGCTTTCTCCAGGGTCCACAGCAGGTCCACGCCTACAGCTTTCAGCAGCTCATAGAAGCCCACAGCAAAGGAAAGCAGAAAGAGGGTGGTGTAGAAGTACTTCTTCAGACTGGCTCCATAGATCCACTGCACTCTGGAGAAGGCCTCAGCCACCATGATACCTGCCATGGATATAGACAAGAACATTTTAGAACAAAATCAAAACCCGATACCCCTCTTACACTGTAAAGAAAAATCTAGTTGTTTTACGGTAACTTACTGGTAGCCAGTAACTGTAAAATACAAGTTTTAGTATTTTACCATGAATCCGGAAGAAACTTTGGTTTAATAGCACATTGCTGTAAAGGTATTGTAAAATATTTACTGTAAAAGGTACAGTATGTTACTGTAATTTCCAAAGAAACTTGGGTTTAACAGTACATTACTGTAAAGTTTACAGTCTGTCAGTAAAAACAACAGGATTATTTTACAGTGTACTTGCTGATCCAAACCAAGCCAATCCGAGCTGTACTGTGCCGGCCTGGTTGCGCATTCACCACAGTTCCTGGAAAGGACGACAACGTGAAAGGAAAATAACCAAGCCTGCACAGTACGATTCAGGTTAGCACAACCTGCTAGGGGTACAAGCTGCATCTTGAAATCTCGGTCAAGCCCTGGTTCTCTGACCTGCGATGACCCCACTGATGACCTGGTGCGGGAAGTGGGCAGCCATGTAGACTCTGGACATGCACACTAGCAGCTCTACTGTACACAGCAGCATCCAGAGCCCCACCTGCAAGAACCTGGGGAAGAACAAGACACTAAGGCCCCGCTCCAAAACAACAATAGATCCTACCCCCTAACCAAGTTTTTGTTTACAGATTTGTCCTCCAAAAAATCTATTTGAGGTCCAGAAAAAGGGCAGTTAATTGAAAATATATAAGTCCAACATTTCTACATACTTTCTATCTACAGTAGTTTCAGATGTTCAACGCATAACATCGGCTAGCAGGCCATAGTTTTCCCAACTCTGTCCTAACCCCTAGGCACTTTGTGTGGATCTGAAAGCACTGAATTGGGTATAAACAGTAACAACACCATTGACTCCACTTCTCTTTTGACCCACCTGTACAGGAGAGGGGGGAACCGTCTTTCTGTTGCCACTGAGAAGACAGCTGTTATCATCACGTACCACACCCCAGACGAGCCCATGGCATGACCCGAAGGGCTTCCTATTAAAAACAGCACACTTTGGCTTCATGAACCATTTTGGATATAAGCATTGGCTAAAGCACACACATCTGGCTACCAGGGATATGATGAACATCTGGGCAAAGTCCCTTTGTTCAGCAGCTATTGTCTGCATTATTTTCCCATCATCACATTACACCTCTTTCCCATCCCTGTTTGGTTGTCTTATTTAGACAGTGGACACACACCCTGAAGATGCAATTAGCTAAACAACAATTACACACTACACTACCCACTGAATTCCTTTCCAGATAAGATTATTCTCTTATGTATTTTCCCTGCGGAATGGGAATCGATAAGTACAAAGGTGTTATGGCACTATAGTACTGGTATCAGTCATTTATGACATACAGGCCAAGCAAATAATGCCTTGTAAGAATTCGCAGATGAGTAGGTAAACCACCACTTCCCTCCGGATTATTGGCCAACGTGCAATCATTGATAAACAAACTGGACGATCTACGATTGAGACCATCCTACCAACGGGACATTAAAAACTGTAATATCTAATGTTTCACCGAGACGTGGCTGAACAACGACACTGGTAATATAGTGCTGGCTGGCTTCTCCGTGCATCGGCAGGACAGAGCATCTACGTTTGGTAAGACGAGGGGCAGGGGTGTGACTCTATTTGTCACTAACTGCTGGTGCGTGATGTCAAATATTGAAGAAGTCTCGAGGTATTGATCGATGAAGGTAGAAACCTCATGATAAGCTGTAGACCACACTATCTACCAAGAGAGTTCTCATCTATATTATTCATAGCCGTCTATTTACCACCACAATCCGATGCTGGCACTAAGACCGCACTCAACGAGCTGTATACGGCCATAAGCAAACAAGAAAATGCTCAGAAGCGGTGCTTCTGGATCCTGGACTTCCTGATGGGCCTTCCCCAGGTGGTAAGAGTAGGCAACAACACATCTGCCATGCTGATCCTCCACACTAGGGCCCCTCAGGGGTGCGTGCTTAGTCCCCTCCTGTATTCCCTGTTCACCCACAACTACGTGGCCAAACACGACTCCAAAACCATCATTAAGTTTGCTGACGACACAACAGTGTTAGGCTTGATCACCAACAATGATGAGACAGCCTAAAGGGAGGAGGTTAGAGACCTGTAAGTGTGATGCCAGGACAACAACCTCTCCCTGAGCAAGACAATGGAGCTGATTGTGGACTATAGGAAAAGCAGGGCCGAACAGGCCCTCATTAACATCGACGAGGCTGAAGTGGAGCGGGTCGAGAGTTTCAAGTTCCTTGGTGTCCACATCACTAACGAACTATCACGGTCCAAACACACCAAGACAGTTGTGAAGAGGGCATAAAAACACCTTTTCCCCCTCAGGAGACTGAAAAGATTCTACATTGGTCCCCAGATCCTCAAAAAGTTCTACATCTGCACCTTCGAGAGCATCCTGACCGGTTGCATCACCGCCTGGTATGGCAACTGCTCAGTGTCTGACCATAAGGGTAGGGCATATGCCCCGCCTACCCCCAATTTGATTTGAATAATGCTTCCACTTGCCAAGACTGCTAATATCTTGAGGTGTATTGAGTGATAATCATGGGGGTGTCAAACTCATTTCGCATCGTGGGCCACATACGGCCTAGGGAGATGTCAAGTGGGCCGGACCATTAAAATTATACCATACTCTGCTATAAATAACCAAAATATCATGTCTTTCCTTTGTTTTGGTGTAAAGAAGCACAAGAACATTAGGAAAATATTGACATTTAATGAACTATCCTTTTACAAAACATTTCATGAAACACCTCATATTTCCTTAGACAAATGTGCAATTTACTTTTATCATTCACAAATATGCATTGCAACTGATCCCACTGATTGTACAAAGGCACAAAACTTTAATTGGTACTGAAAAATATAGTAATGCACTTTAAGATTAAATGAGACTTTTAAAGAAAAGAATTTTTAAACCACTTACACATACGCATATAAAATCTAAATGTAATCCCTGCGTACACCTTACAAACTAAGGAGAGTGATTTTAAATGTGTAATGAAGAAAGTGTTCGCCTGTCCTGTAAATCTGTAAACTTCATACATGAAACATACATACACATACAATACATACTGAAAATTTATGGAGTTGTATGAACAGTAGAATTCCATCACACAACTTTTGTTTTGAAGCTGCTGACTAACATTAAAGTGCACATTTTTTAAATCACCACAGTAAGGATTCATCTTCACAGAGCTGTATTCTTTCAATGCAAACAGTATCTAAGGCAGCATTTTAAAGGTGTTAGTCTAGTCTGGACTTGTATTTGTACCTGAAACTTGGCATCTTTTGGCCTGTACAAGTGCATCAACACCAGGTGTCATGTCCTGACTAGCTGTCACTTTCAGAATGTCATTTAAGTGCTTGTTTGTGAGCCTTGAACACATTTTTGTTTTATTGATATTCATCACTGAGAAAATTTGTTCACAAAGGTAGGTTGTCCCAAACATGCACAACATTTTAGCAGCCAGGGCTGTTAATTTGGGGTACCCTGGTAGTAGATACTGATAAAATCTGTCCAGACCTACAGAGGCAAATTTTCCCTTCAAATCTGCATCACACTGCAAATCAATTATCTCTAGCTGAATTTCGACTGGCAGGTCAGAAGCTTTAACTGTGAAAGGTGAGCGAAAAACTGAAAATTCTGTCTCAAGTTCACCAAATACCTGAAAACGTTTCTCAAACTCCCGCAGTAGTCCTGCAATTTTGTCTTTGTACCGTTTCATGTCCGCATCAGGTCTGGTCACACACACATCTCTCAGACAGGGGAAATGAGCAGGGTTGCCATTTGCCAGTTGCATCTCCCACAAAGTCAGCTTCAACTTAAATGCATGTATGTTGTCAGAAAACTGTGTGACAACTTTTTTGCGGCCTTGCAACATTTTGTTCAGATTGTTCAAGTGTTCAGTAATATCAACCAAGAATACAAGGTCCCGTAGCCATTCCTGAGATTGTAATTCCAACACCGGTTTTCCTTTTTTCTCCATGAACTGTCCGATTTCCTCTCGTAAATCAAAGAAATGCCTCAGCACAGCGCCTCGGCTTAACCATCTCACTTCAGTGTGGTATGGCAGGCTGTGGGTAATGTTGCTGTCGCTGAGAAGTTTGTCAAACTGATGATGGTTCAGACCTCTGGACCGGATGAAATTTACAGTGCGAACAACCACCTCCATGACGTGGTCCATTTTCAGCGACTTGCAACACAATGCCTCCTGGTGCAAAATACAGTGAAATGTCCAGAAACGATCTCCTCCATTAAGGGCTTGTACTTTGTCTTTGAACTTTGTCGCGACACCTGCTTTCTTTCCGACCATGGTTGGCGCGCCGTCTGTAGCCAGGCTGACAGCGCGGGACCAGTCCACTCCAACTCTGTCCAATGCAGCAACGACAGAGCCGAAAATGTCCTCGGCTGTTGTGGTGTCCATCATTGGCACCAACTCAAGAAACTCTTCAGTAACAGTCAATGTCTCATCAACTCCTCAAATAAATATGGCCAGTTGGGCCACGTCTGTGATGTCAGTGCTCTCGTCAATTGCCACGGAAAATGCAATAAATGACTTGACTCTCTGTTTCAATTGACTGTCTAAATCTGCCGATAGTTCCGAAATCCTCTCTGCTATAGTATTCCTCGTCAGGCTAATATTGGCAAAAGCTTGTCGCTTCTCGGGACATACAAGTTCAGCCGCCTTCATCATGCATCGTTTAACAAAGTCACCGTCGGAATACGGCTTCGATGCTAATGCTATTTCGCTAGCAATTAGGTAGCTGGCTTTTACCGCTGCTTCACTGACTTCTCGGCTCTGGATGAAAGTTGACTGCTGTTTCCTCAGACCCGCCAGCAATTCGTTAATCTTATCTCTTCTCAGTTGTCCTTGCAAGCCGTCATATTTTTCGCTGTGATGAGTCTCGTAGTGGCGTCGAATATTATATTCCTTCAATACCGAAACTTGTTGCAAACACACCAAGCACAAAGGTTTTCCGTGCATCTCTGTAAATAAATAGGACGTGGTCCATTTTTCTTTGAAAATTCTACACTCCTTATCTACTTTTCTCCATTTGGATAACGACATTTTGGCTAATGAGGGTGTAGCAGAGAGGTAGAGACCAAGGTATTAACAACGTCGTAACAAGCAGCAGATGGCGCATTGATACCGTCTGCTGTTTTCAGTCTGTCTCAGTGATGCGGCTTGTCTTCTACTCTGATGGAAAGAGTGCGCCCCTTAGCGGATAATCCATGAATTGCAGCGAATTAAAAATATGAATTCCATGTCTTTTATGCATTTTTTCCACTTTCAAATTATCCTGCGGGCCTGATCGAACCTCCTTGGGGGCCGGTTCCGGCCCGCGGGCCGTATGTTTGACACCCCTGATGCTAGACTCTGGCACACAGCTATCTATGGCATTGCCTACCTGGTCCAGTTTCACAGGTGATGGGGAATTGTTTTAAGGCAGGGGCTGGATCTGTCCCATAGAAGCGAGTATCATGGACCCACCAATAGGGTCTCTCTCCAAATAGAACCCTGCCATGGAGAGGGAACATCATTCAACTCTTTGAAAGTCCCGACTTTGTAATATATAATGACAATTTCAGTTTTAAATTATGTTCAAGTCAGCGTACATTTTTGTTAATGTGTACTAAATCGCAATGTGTACCAAAATCCATGAAAAACAAATGACAGAAAACCAATTTAATCCGTTCCTTACCACTTCATGACCAGGTTGAGCCAGTCCCCGATGACAGCCACCCAGATGAGCTTTACACCCACGTCCCTGCGCAGATGGAACCAGACTGGGAAGAAACAAAAGAAGGTGGTATGCAGGTCAGCCACTGTAGAGGCTAGGCTAAACCAGCCCTCATAATGCCCATACTGGGTCTGCAGATGGATGGCCACTTCCACCCCCCAGCTGTGGAAAAGATCCATGACTGTGGTGTGGATCCAGATCAGTCCCCAGGGAAGGTACACCAAAGCTGGGCGAGGATTGGAGAATGGTCAGGAGCGGTCCTCTTGAGCTCCAGGACTGTCATGCAGTCTGTTATTCCCACTGGACTTTATTCAAGGTTAGGGCATTTGTTTGCTTCCAGGAGGTTGTTGCAGACACACTCTGTAACCTTTAGCCTACACATGGGCAGACTTGGTGATTTGGAGGCCAGTCTGAGGCCCCTGGCCTAAGTGATATTTGGTTAACCCTACCCCACCTTGTGGGCAAAACATTTGACTGGCGGTGGAGATTAAATATATATATATATAATTTTAAAGTACATTTCCAGCAATTCTACACATTTTGCTATGAGTAGAGAAAATGTTGCAGTTTTAAAGCTAATTTCCCAGATATTCTACACATATGCCATGTTCATGCTATATATGGTTGCCTAATGGTAAGTCCGCCACTGATCCTACACCCCTCCATGGAGCTCCTGCTCCCAAAAGCGGTAAACAGAGGTGGTCTGCTCTGGAGTGATACGCTAGCCCCTGAAACAGGATGACAGGATGACAGGATGTGCAATGGTGAGTGAAGGTTTTTCCACTTCAGGACTATACGTCTCTTGGTGAGGATTGTAGCAAGGACACTTCAAGTAGTCCAATGAAAATTGATTGACCTATCTATGTCTCACTACTTCAACCACATCCATCATTGGCATGTGAAATGAATGGAACTCAATCAATTGAAAATTCACTATTGACTTTGTGACCTGCTATAATGATGTCAGTTCATTGACTATTTCCTTCCCAGATAAAACCCTGGCTTGGGGGTTGCCTTATCGGACTTATTTACAGTACAGTGAGTACCATATCTAGGACCTAGTGTTATTGGTAATTTATCTTCTCAGCATCTCCTGAGTAAGTCCAAAACCATTTAATGATTGATTCCTTTATGTAACCGCCCAGATGGGCTAGCTGCAGGATTCTGGCCAGACTCAAATTTCACAAAGTCGTCAGAAATGTATTATATAACAGACAGATTATGGTCTGCAAGTTGTCGAAGGATGGGCGTATTTAGCGTATTGTGTGCATATATATATATATATATATATTTGCCTTTTTGTAATTCAAATGTTTTTTTATTTCTTCTTTTTTTAAATGTGTTGTTTAAAACTGGCCAAAAAGTGGGCTTAGGGAAGTCTGTGCATTTGTGTGACTGTTTTAGTCCCTATCTTATCCATTACATGGTCTTACAAGGACATCTTACTGTATTACACATAAAGCAGACTGTAGTGTAGTAAAACATTGGGTTTTCATTTCAATAGAGAAAAGCGAATGCAATGCATGTTTTCCACGCATCCCCTTGCTTGGCTTGTTTTGCCACAAATTGTATTGTGGAGGCTATTTGTTGGGTTTTTAATTCCACCGGTCAATCATAAATGAAGTATTTTTGGCTCCATTTCAGGGTGAGAGACACAGAGACACTGATTGACTATTGTTTTTACCTGTCCTTTGTACTTATTTGTATGGCCTCTATCCTTAGTACAACCCTCCCAAACACCCCTGCCCCACTGTGTCTTATTACACGTGCAAGGTCCAAAGATCAGGGTACATGCCTGTGGGTGGTGGGACCCTCGGGTATAAAAACAACAGGCAGACTCATGCATACAGTGCTCTCATACCCCATCACATCTCACATTGGCTTTCTAGACTGACAATTCACTCGGGACAGTTCGAAAATGGAGGCAGTCATGGATGCCATGCAGGGCTATGGGGTGAGCACCACTAATTACCTTCAGACCAACTATAAGGACGCCCAGGGTTTGTTCCTGTGGGTGTCCTGGGCTGCTGACCTCAGGAACACTTTCTTCATCTTCTTCCCTCTCTGGTTCCACCTGCGGGAGTCAGTGGGCATCAAGCTCATCTGGGTGGCAGTGATCGGAGACTGGCTCAACCTGGTCTTCAAGTGGTGAGTCGCACTGCCTATGAATTTTTTCTGTGTGGTTTATGCATGTGTTATGAAGTCATTTATATTGGTACCCATCAAACAAACGGTTACTGGGATACCAATTCAGAACTTGATCAAATGTGTCCCTTCGGCAACATCTGGCACATTGACTTGTCGACAAATGTGCACAGTCCCTGTCAATTTAATTGAACTAAAATGCAACCGACTGAAATTCCCCACATTCATCTTAATTCTAAGTGGCTTGTGCTTTCCTTCCTAAGGATTCTGTTTGGCGAGAGGCCGTATTGGTGGGTCCATGAAACACCTTACTACAGCAATACCACTGCACCTCACATTGAACAGTACCCAATGACCTGTGAAACTGGCCCAGGTAAGAAGCATCACTTTACTTTCATATACTTCTACCGTAGTGCCTTATGACATGAAATATACACTCCCCTATGTATTTATTTGGAAAGTGAAGCTACAACTTTTCATTTGGCTTCATACTCCAGCATTTTGAATTTGAGATCAAATGTTGAGGAAATTGTTGAAGTTTTCGCTTCACTGTCGAAATAAAAGTTTATGGGAGTGATATGCTATGATTCAGTGAAAATAGCCAACGTTTTATAAGTAATGATGTTGAGAACATTCATGGTTTACGATATTGTATAGCATTGTGTTGAATTTTCATTTTACTTTAATAAAGTGCTATGGCCATTGACTGAAGTATGCCTTTCTGTCTGCGTGCCTGGTAGGCAGTCCCTCTGGCCACGCTATGGGAGCTGCAGGCGTCTACTACACACTGGTTACCTCCATTCTAGCCATCATGCTGACCAAGAATAAGACGGGATCTTCCTCCAAGGGCCTGTAAGTTCCAGAACATTCAACCCCTCTTGTCCTCAATGATCTTATTCTTGTTTGCCATTTTTCGTTCAGTTCTTGTCAGTTTTATGCTACTTGTCTGTGCAGCACTGTAGTTGATGATTTACCCTGAAAACTAACTTCAGTTAGTCGAAGGGAAGGGGATGCGCCAAAGATTCCGTTCGAGTGGTTTTGTTGTCAAATCAAAGGAAGCAACAGTCGATTAAAATGATTACATGTATCAGAAGCCTATTCACCTCTAGTGACACAGGAAAAACAAATTCCCATGCTGTGCATAATATTTATTTGCACATTTACTGGTATTCACGATTTATTATGCAGTCTCTTAGCAGCCAGGCAGATTTCAAAATGCCTAAATATGCATTTGCTGATGGTTCCTCTCCCTCTCCCCTTGTCTGGGCAGGTATCTACGGGGCACTCTGTGGGCGTTCTTCTGGGCGGTCCAGGTCTGTGTGTGTCTCTCCAGAGTCTTCATTGCTGCCCACTTCCCCCACCAAGTCATCTGTGGAGTAATCACAGGTCAGTATGAAGCCCTTATACCAGCCCTTATAACAACCCTCACAAATATGGCAGAAAATGTGCAGATTGTTCAACTACATGATGTTAATATTACGTTTTCTATTTGATTTCCAGGTATGGTTGTGGCTGAGGCGTTCAACAGAACCCAGTGGATCTACGGAGCCAGTCTGAAGAAGTACTTCTACACCACCCTCTTTCTGCTCTCCATCGCTGTGGGCTTCTACGTGCTGCTGAAGGCGCTAGGCGTGGACCTGCTGTGGACCCTGGAGAAAGCCCAGAAGTGGTGTGTGAGAGCCGAGTGGGTCCACATGGACTCCACTCCCTTCGCCAGCCTCCTGCGCAACATGGGCACCCTGTTTGGCCTGGGCCTGGGCCTGCACTCGCCCCTCTACACCGAGATCAAGAACATCAGCGGCACCACCCTCTTTAGGACGGGATGTATCGTCACCTCGCTGCTCCTGCTGCACCTCTTTGACTCCTTCAAGCCCCCCACGCACACTGCCGCTGTCTTCTACCTGCTGTCTTTCTGTAAGAGCGCCACTGTCCCCCTGGCAACCGTCAGCATCATCCCCTACTGCGTGTCTGGAGCTCTGAGCAGCGTACAGAGCAAGAAGTATTTGTGAGGTCGTTGGCGGCCGACATGCACATAGTCTCGGGTATTCGGATATGACTCCAGAATTGAACCGTGCTGTAATCCTTAAATCATTCCATGCATTGACTTTCTTCCCAAACTGCCCAAGCGATCAACGAGCCATTGTGTTCTTTGTCTACCCTACTTTCATCCAGTCACCCATTGTAAAGGTCTTATTTTCTTATCTACACACAGTGTGAACATTATAATGAAAGGATTATCCAGTGAATTACTCAGTGGCACTTAAGACACTGTGGTTTGATTGTATCAAAACTGATCATTTATAAGTAGTTCAGTGCGAACTCAGGAGTCCAGAAAGTTAATGTTCCTGTTTTGAAACGAGATAAAGCCAAATCAAATCCAGGAGAAAATGAGCCCAAAAGCTCTCTCAGGGACTTTAGTGGCCTGCTTTACAGTGCGTTCTAAGAATATGTTATACATGAATAACTTTGTTAATATTTGTTTTGTAACTGTATTTTTCCTGTTTAATATATTTTTAGAAATTCTGTCAGATATTTATAATAAAAATCTTTCAAATATATCACTGACTATGTTCTAACACTAGTATGCATATATTTAGGGATTGGTTCAGACACATGGTTCTACATTCAGTTTTTAAATGTTTCCTATCATTAATGACACGTTACTGATGAACTATCAGCAAGTCCACAACACTTTGAAACTGCAGCAGTGGTAAAACTAAAATCATCACACTATCAGTGACATGCGTCTACAAAACAAGTACACATTTTAAAAATATATACTATTTGTACAGTACATATAAACAGAGCCAAACCAGTGGTCATCAACCCTATATGGAGCCCTGGACTTTAGCCTCATGCTCACTGATAATCACTGATGACATAGGTCCACACGTCACACAGCCGTCACTCGCTGCAAGTACTTAGAACAGACAGCCTTGGCTGAACCATCAATATTTGACTGCCGGGTTTTTAATCGATAGAGTCTGGCCTGCTTTTTGTTATGCATTTGGTTATGTATTTGCTAGCCTCAAAGCAGACACAATAAAAATTAATGTCCAAACTTATTTCATTAAATACACTGGCTCGCAGTTGGCATTTCATTTCTGTAAGGACCTCGCTTTGTGCACGGGGGACTTGTCATGCTGAATTAAGAAAGGGCCTTTCCCAAACTGTTGCCACAAAGTTGGAAGCACATAATTGCATAGAATGTTACTGTATGCTGTGGCATTAAGATTTCCCTTCACTGTAACTAAAGGGACTAACCCAAACCATAATCATCCACCAAACTTTACAGTTGGCAAAAAACTGGGGGGGACAAAAACACAATTTCAAAATGTGGTGGAACATGTCCCCCCGTCCCCAGTGAAAGTTGCGCCCCTGCCAACATGTAATGGTTTCTGAGAAGCTGAATTATATGGTTCTGCACTACACATAAGGTAAGCCTGTCCCTGCTCATACCTAAGTGTTGCTGCATGTGGTCAAACCTCCGCTCCCAGTCCATCTTCAGTTGCACCTCCTGGCCCACCTTTAGGACTGAACCCACAAAGTGCAAAGCCTCAGCCCCCTGCCATGTCACCTGCAGCACCGGCACATCCCAATCAGCCTTCGGTCATCTGGCTGGAGATGGAAGATACTAGGTGTTAGCCTGTGTCCGACCACTTCCAGCCCACCTCAACAATGGTCCCATCCTTATCTCACCAGAAAGAGAGGGGTAGTTCAGTGACTTCAAAGATGAGAGTTGATGCATTCTGGCCTTCCTGTATTTACCTGACCACCTCTCTCAGGACACAATATGGTGTGTTGGAGCTCGACATTGACATTTCTTTCTTCCCACTGATTTCTTCTTTCAGTTCACCAGGTGAGCAGGGTGACAAACTGAGGTGAGAAACTGCAGAGAGAAAGACAATTTGCCAACATCAAAGTTATGATGACGGTCAGTTGAAAACACCTCATTTATGCCAAGGACTCCCGCCCTTGTAAACATTTAGCAGTGGTAGCCCACCTCTTTAAGGAATACCTAGGATAGGATAAAGTAATCCTTCTCACCCCCCCCCCTTAAAAGATTTAGATGCACTATTGTAAAG
This sequence comes from Oncorhynchus gorbuscha, assembly GCF_021184085.1. Classification (NCBI taxonomy): domain Eukaryota; kingdom Metazoa; phylum Chordata; class Actinopteri; order Salmoniformes; family Salmonidae; genus Oncorhynchus; species Oncorhynchus gorbuscha. The sequence continues at coordinate 49,698,500 of NC_060179.1, forward strand.
TGGCTGTTCCACTGGATGTCATAAGGTGAATGCACCAATTTGTAAGTCGCTCTGGATAAGAGCGTCTGCTAAATGACTTAAATGTAATGTAACTGACAATACGTTCAGATTCTTCAGCTGCCAGTAGTAGCTACAGATGTAGGATAATAATTTGACCACTCTGTGGCAGGATAACTTTACTGCAATGAAGGAAATGTCAAACTTGTAGTGTATTTGAGGTCTAAAAAGGTTTCTGAAGCTTGTAATTTCCACTTAGAAATTTCGGACTTGATTTTCCTTACGAAAAATGTGTCAAAACTTACAAAAATGTCCATTAATTATAGTTCACATATTAATGAACATTTCTTGTTGCTGCTCGATTACTTTCCTGCTGTAGCAAACGGTCTCAAATTAATATCCTACATCTGTTTCATACATCAAAAAGACAGATATGAATGAACCAGCGCCCACTTGTGTCTGTTCGGCAACAAAACATTACCAGGACCAGGCTTGAAGCAGAAAAACAGAGCAAATGCACACATCTAACTGCGATTAGGCTCCTGCATGCATAAAGTTGTCAATGAAAAATCAGGCATATTCTTAATTTCAATGTGCAGTCACTACTCACAAAAAGTCATTGGATGAGCATGTGCGTTGGGACGTTAAACACAACTAGACCCATGTCTGTTCGGTCTGGCTTGATTTATTGTGCAGCTAACGTGCTTTTTGATTGACATTTCTTCATGACATTGGAAGACTAGACATTGTGTAAGAAATGTCACACTCTGCCTGTCAACAACTAGCTAGCTAACTAAAGTAGGCTACACACAAAAAGAGGACAAGTTACTGTAAGAATGTTAGCTAGCTAGCTAGCTCATGCTAACTGTAGTCTAATGTTGGCTTGTTACTTTTCAGCTAGCAAGCTCCTGACTGTGTCAAGTCTTAAAAAAGCACAAGGCAAACAAACATGTTACTCTCGCTCAAACCTATTACATGTAAAAAATCATTTTCACACTGAAATGCCATATTTAAAGCTCTAATATGTAACTTTTTGGGCGACCCGACTAAATTGACATAGAAGTGTCAGTTATAGATCTGCCATTCTCATTGAAAGCAAGTCTAAGAAGTGGTAGATCTGTGCTATGTGCCCTATTTCTATTCTTCCTGCGCTTAAGTAGAATTTCAGCATTTTTACTTTCGGTTTTGTACACAAGCTTCAACCAGCTGAAAATACAATATTTTTTGTTATGGAAAATATATTTCACTGCAGTTTAGACAGTACAATGATTCTCTACACTATACTTGCTTGTTTTGTCACATAAACTGAAATTAGGCGAACTATTAGAAATTTAGCAACATGGAAATGGCGGAGCGATTTCTGCGTATTGCACCTTTTTAAAGAAATATAATGTCATAAATCCAAGGTACACTCAGTAGCTCTATTTTAGATCCCTGTAATATGGATGCGTTTACTAAATTAACTGGTCTACGCAGTAGTTCAATAGCCAGAACTGTCTGCGTTCTTTCGGCAGCAAAGAAACAAAAGCAACTGTAGCTAGTATTTCCGGTTTCGGGTTCTGCCTTCTAAATAAAAGCCTCTGAAAATACTTTTCAAGCGAGAATGGGTTATACCGGGAATATGAGATTTTACTTTTGAAGATAGCCGACACCTACAGGTTAAACTCAAATAAAGCATACTACCTAAACATTTGGGTCCTTTCTAATGTTTTCTGCAAGCGGTTGAATTGCCATTGCAAACAGGGGGAGGGGGGAGAACATCCCTATCTTGTGTCCTGTTCTAAAGTAATTTAATTCAATAGTGTATTATATGTGTATATTTTTGCTTTAAGATATTTTATAATATTTTTATTAGATGTATTATTTCAGCTGGAATGTTTTGAATAGAAAAGGCCATTTAAGACAATGTATTTTCAGCAACAACAGCCATTCAATCTATATCTTGTCTTTTAGCTTTATTGTATTCAACTGAATCATGTTCTTGTATTCGTTTGTAAGTGTATATTTGTAATACACCCTGTTTGATTGATATGTGTCAAGTCTGGTAAAACTTTTGCCATTTTGTTGCATAGGAGCTTTGTTATTTTATTGTCACAATTTATTAAACGTATGGGTCTGTAATACGTAGGGGACTCTACAGCTTTTCCTTGTTTTAATATAACTGAAATAGCTGTTTGATACATGGACCTAGGAACCACTGAATTGAGTGACATGTGTGTTGTCATTTGCTTAAATAGGTGTGCTACTTTTTCCCAAAATATGAACTAGAATTCTATAAGAAAGCTGTCCAGTCCTGGTGCCTTTCTAATATTTAGTATTAGTGCCTGATATTTCTTTTGGGGCGATCTATGTTTTTAGTGATACTTTTCTGTCTGCTGATAATTGCTGTACGGTTGTTGAGTCTAAGAAGACTATAGGATCAGTCCCACTGTTTAATTCTGATTGATATAGATTTTCAAAGAAGCTTTAAACATTTCCAAGAATCACATTGTTCCTAATGAACACATCTGTACCGTTATCTTTTAAGATTAGAACTGGTTTGGCATGTTTTGTGAGTGCTGTGCTGTTTATTTGCCATTAGAATGTAACAGGTATTGGTATACATGAATACAAAACTAAACTTATTTGCAGATGATCTCCTGATACACCTGACCAATTTTGAAAACTCAATGCCCCCGCATGCTAAAGTATATTTTCAGAATACTCTACAATCTCAGGATGTCAAATTAACGTTGAAAAAGAACAACTCATGATCTACAGCAATCCTTTAAGTGGACCACAAAAAAATACCAAATACGTAGGATGCTTGATATGTGACAACAAACAAATATATAAAGATAACTTTAGCCCATTACTCAACATTAGGAAAGCAGACCTAATTAAATGGAACAATCGTACCATAAATTTGACAGGTAGAGTAGACCTCTTCAGAATGGCATGGCTCCGAAGGTTGTTATGCTTATTCTCAGTCATACCAACTACTCCACCAAATAAATCATTTAAAAAAAGTATACTCAGTCATAAGACTTTATATGGGCAAATGAAACTTACAGAATAAAAAAGCGACGTTTTGCATCTTCCTAAGTCTGAGGGTGGTTTTAACCTTCCAGACTTGGAGTTGTATCAACTCTCCACCCAGGGCTTTTACTTTCTACGTGTAGTTAAATACACTGAAGAGGAACAACGGGTACATATTGAAGGTGCATGTGCATGTTCATCCCCAGAATCTTTTCACGTGTCTATTTTCAAAGGATAAAACTACGAACATTTACAACTTCATAGTTGAGAACACTATATGGAAGAAAATGTAACTTATTCTAGTATCACAATATCACCGATATAAAATGGTGCAGTGATGATGCAGGCATCGGAGATGTGTGTGTGAGCATGTGGGCCTGGGCAGGGGTAATGTAGTAATGTAGTCGATTTTTGTGGGATGTCGTTTGTCTGTTGTATTGTATTGTATTGTTGACAAAAATAAAATATTGAAAACCAGAGATTAAGCAGCATTCAGTTTCTGTCTTTCTTCTGGCAAGCTTTTCATCTCCCTCCCCCATCAATCAATCACATTTATAAAGCCCTTTTTTTTACATCAGCAGATGTCACAAAGTGTTATACAGAAACCCAGTCTAAAACCCCAAACAGCAAGCAATGCAGAGGAGTTCACAGAAGGTGGGATGGTCCTGGAGTGAAAACTGAAAAGGCCCCTTCTTTCCAGAGAGTTCCATTACAGCCTATAGGGAAAGGGGGGAGAGATATGTAGCCCGAGCAGCTGATAACAACTGATCTAAAAATAGTGCAGGGCCTAACAGATGGGCTGCTAACTATTCTGAGTAGGCTACTTGTTCTGTCAGTCAACGACAAAAGAACTATAAATGTCCAAGAGCATATTATCTCCCTAGAATCAACAAGATGGCTATGCTACCAAAAAACCTTCCCAGGCCAGAGGACTGGTATGTACTGTATTGCTGTGAAGCTTTTTTCTCATTTGACAGATTACATCTACAAATACAATATAACAAAATGTTCATTATGTTTTCTCTGCTTCTAACAATAGTCAAGGAGCACAGGCTCTATGGTATGACCGGAAAAAATATGTCATCATTAATTTCATGGTGCAAAACCCCAAGGATGTTGAGGTTGATATTCAGGATACCTTTATAGTTTTAAGGTGAGTTTGATTCATTTGTAACCCTGAAGTGTGCATGATCTAGAAATTCCTAGTCTAAATAAATAGTGTACAAATAGTGTGCGCGAGAGAGAGAGAGAGAGAGAGAGAGAGAGAGAGAGAGAGAGAGAGAGAGAGAGAGAGAGAGAGAGAGAGAGAGAGAGAGAGAGAGAGACAGAGACAGAGACAGAGACAGAGAGAGAGAGCATTTGTGTATGTGAGGTTGGGGGGGAGGGTTGGGCAACTATTCTAATGTGCATTGATTTATTAAGCAGGCATGTATTACCACTCTATAATGACTGCTCTGACGCTGTTATTGCCAAATGTTTCATTATAACCTACGTTTTATAATGTTGTTTGTGTCTGGATTTGTGTCCATGACAGTTGTAAAGATGTCGATGACAACAGCGTCTACAATCACATTTATTTCTATGACAAAGTCATCAAATTTGTAAGTATTCATATTTCTCTGTCATATCAAAGTTAATTTGATTCTCACAATTAACACAGATAACAGCTGTAAAGATGTATAAATATGCAGCATGCTTGAATGTTCAGCACGGTAATGTATTCAATAAATGGATCCACATTACAGAGCATTATGGATACTGCAGTACATCATGCTCAAAGTAAGCTTTGTATATTTATCTAACAGGACTCCCAAGTGAAGGTCCATGACCGCAGCATCCACATCTTGATTAGGAAGGCTAAAGAAAATGTAGCATGGCCTCGTCTTCAGAAAGATGCCGATCTCAAGGTACTGGAACATTTGATCTTCCACTTAGAAGAAGTGAAGAGCAGTGTGAGGGTAGACTAATGCTTCATGTGTTAAAGGTAGACTCAGCAATATGACGCCATCAAGAACAGTGGGGCGACGAAGGCAATTTGTGCCCTCCCCTTGGGCCATGCTCACACTGGAAAGAGCCAATAGACTTGGTTGATTCGAAGGTTGTTACTGTTAACTACTGAAAGCAGAAAGTCACCATGCTACACTGTGGTAGTCATATTGCAGGGTCTACCTTCTCACTGACAATATGCGCATCAACATGCTCTCTCTCCCAACATTATTCTGTCCCTTGTAGCCAAATTGGATGGCTGTAGACTTTGATAACTGGAGAGACTGGGAGAATGAAGAGGACGAGGGAATGGCGGAGTACGAGCAATATTTTGACGTACGTGTAACTGCCAAATGGGCTTATATCCTATGTCTATGTTTGAAGGTCACATCAGTGTGGCTTTAATGAATGGTTTTCCATTTGTAGATGATTCAGGATATGGGGAACAAGAAAGAAGGGCCACCTGCGATGGATGATCTGGATGATCTGGTTAGTACAGCAAGAATCCACCGCCAATTCGCATTTCACAAACAATCATTAGAGACATATTACCCCTGACTTGTCAGCATGTAAAGCAAGTGAGGAAGTTTATCGAATGAGTTGTTTTTTCTCTCCACAGAGTGATTGAATACTTTTCTGAAGAGAGATTTCCTCTGCATTGGAAAGCTTGATGTGCATTGAAAATCGCTGATGAAGACTCATCAAAGATCATGCCATGTTGATGGATTTGTGTATTTGTTGATGATTGCTGTGAATGCGATGTGGATTAATATATTGAATTGCTAGGTATTTTTCCTGGTACTGTTGTCTGTGTAATTTGCATTACTATCTATTGAATGTTATTTATTAAATCAACTGAAGTCTTGTTTCTACTTTTCTGATATGTAACCTCTTAAATATACTGAATAAAAATATAAACTCAACATGTAAAATGTTGGGACCATGTATCATGAGCTGAAATAAAAGATCCCAGAAATGTTCCATAAACACAAAAAGCGAATTTCTCTCAAATGTTGTGCACAAATTTGTTTAAATCCCTGTTAGTGAGCATTTCTCCTTTACCAAGATAATCCAGCCACCTCACAGGTGTGGCATATCAAGAAGCTGATTAAACAGCATGATCACTACACAGGTGCACCTTGTGCTGGGGACAATAAAAGGCAACTCTAAAATGTGCAGTTGTGCAGTTGTGTCACACAACACAATACCATAGATTTGAGGGAGCTTGCAATTGACATGCTGACGACAGAAATATCCACCAGAGCTGTTTCCAGATAATTTCATGTTAATTTCTCAACCATAAGCCACCTCCAATGTCGTTTTAGAGAATTTGGCAGTACATTCAACCGGCCTCACAACTGCAGACCATGTGTAACCACGCCAGCCCACACATGCAAGATGGTCTGTGACAACCCATCCGGACAGCTGATGAAACTGTGGGTCAGCACAACAGAAGAATTTCGGCCCCAACTGTCAGAAACCGTCTCAGGGAAGCTCATCTGCGTGCTCGTCATCCTCACCTGGGTCTTGACCTGACTGCTGTTCGGCGTCGTAATCGACTTCAGTGGCTAAATGCTCACCATTTGATGGCCACTGGCACGCTAAAGAAGTGTGCTCTTCACAGATGAATCCTGGTTTCAACTGTGCCGGGTAGATGGCAGACAGCGTGTATGGCGTCGTGTGGGTGGGCGGTTTGCTGATGTCAACGTTGTGAACAGAGTGCCCCCTTTTGGCGGTGGGGTTATGGTATGAACACAATTGCATTTTATCGATGGCAATTTGAATGCACAGAGATACTGTGATGAGATCCTGAGGCCCATTGTCGTGCCATTCTTCTACAGCCATCACCTCATGTTTCAGCATGATAATGCATGGCCCCATGTTGCAAGGAACTGTACACAATTCCTGGAAGCTCAAAATGACCCAATTTTTCCATGGCCTACATACTCACCAGACCTGTCACCCATTGAGCATGTTTGAGATACTATTTTTTTCTTTTTGCATCCTCGTATTGAGGTTCAAATCATACAGATATCTACACATTTACAGTAAAAACAGAAACTCAGTCACATTTTCAGACCCAGATGTCAGTGTAATTGCAAGAAAATATAGGACCGTTAAGTAGCAGCGTGATGTAAACGGTTTAAATGATCTAATTAGAACACTCTAGTCTTTGACGTGACCATTCTATGGTTGATTTGATCATGTGACGATGTATCCCGTCACAATGTAGTGTCTTGCCAATACCAGTAGGTGGCACCCTTACGGTGTGAATGCTAAAGTGTTTTTGTTTTTTTATGGCCCTTTTCATATACAAGCACAACCCATCAAGGGCTTATAACACCACCATGGCTTATTGGTATTAGCCAGACATTGTTGTATTGTTCATAAGTAAGTAACAATACATGGGCAACCAGCTGTTTTGCACTTTAAAGCAGTCTGAAAACTCTTAACAAGGAATTCTTTTTTATAATTCATCCTGTTGCCCAAAATGATTCTTTAACTTACTGTTCATAATATCATTGTTTCCTTATGTACTAGGGTGCAATACTACATTATATGGCCTTGGTTTTATGTAGATCTCCTGTGCTGATCCGGTGTGGTAAGGCCTACAGGTATCAACATTACCCTCATTACTTATTAAAGCCTTGCTTCCAGGTAATGCACCTTTCAGGAAAACACCATTCACTATATTGGTAAGTCAGGTCCAAATGCCTGGATTATTAACTGCCCTATGCCCTACTCTGAGCAGTGCCTAGTACAGTTATATCACTGCCATAGAACTTTTGAGTCTGATTAAATCCCTGATCCTGTTTTGCAGCCCGCTTTAGTTCACCTCTCAACGTGGGGTTGTTTTTGTACCCTTTGGGCATTATTAGATTTCCAATGATGTAATGAGCTAGTTTGAATAAGACTTTGATCCACGTTAGATGTGGTTCAACAAGCTGTAGAAGTTATGCCGTACCTCCACACTACCTCTGGCAAGGCAGGCTTCAATTTATTACTGCGACAGAACATTCCCGTATTGCCATGTTATTCAGCTCGCACGTAAACAAACATTTCATATGCAATTTATTTGAAGTTTATACAGGACTGTAACCGTTTGGTAATGTTAAACAATCAATGATGGACTTGTAGCACCCGCCGTTAGACATCTGCATTGAAGACAACTGTTTGTCATCTGCATTGAAGACAACTGTTTGTCATCTGCATTGAAGACAACTGTTTGTCATCTGCATTGAAGACAACTGTTTGTCATCTGCATTGAAGACAACTGTTTGTCATCTGCATTGAAGACAACTGTTTGTCATCTGCATTGAAGACAACTGTTTGTCATCTGCATTGAAGACAACTGTTTGTCATCTGCATTGAAGACAACTGTTTGTCATCTGCATTGAAGACAACTGTTTGTCATCTGCATTGAAGACAACTGTTTGTCATCTGCATTGAAGACAACTGTTTGTCATCCAATTGAACGATGGAGAGAAACCATCTCTTCCTCATTCTGGCCTCCTTCCCTCTGTCTTTGTCATAAAACACACTACCCACTGGGCACAGGCATTCAATGTTGATTCAACATAATTTCATTGAAATGACGTGGAAACAACGTTGATTCAACCAGTGTGTGCCCAGTGGGTAGTCTGGTTTTGAGAAGTTGACTGTACCTGAACAGAAAGGCACTAGGACCCAGGAAACCCCATCACTTCTCCACTCCTTCCCTCTCTCTGGAGAGCTGCATATGCTGATGTTGCCTCCCCTCTCTGTCTGTCCCTGTTTCAGATTATAGAGAAGTTGGCTGTGGACCCCTCTCCTCCTCCGATATGGCTGCCAGGAGACCGGTTAGCCCCAGCATCGTGTGTGGAAACCAGTCAGAAGAGAGTGGCCCCCACCTCCTATCTTTAAGGCTCCCATCTCTCTTGGCCAGCTACTGCTGTCACTAAGGAACTAGGCTACTCTCTGCATAGTATGAGTTTTTGCACCTCTCCTTCACAGGACGACACAGGAGCTCTACCTTTTTGAATTTGAGTCTTCTCTGTCTCACGCTCATACTCTCCTGTCGCCTCCCTATTTCTCTCTCCATCTCTTGAGAGTTGTTCATGCCGCACAGGGACCTTGCGTACAGGTCTGACACTTTCTCGTTGTTGCTTTAGAGTAATTTTGTGTCATCACTTCCTGTCTGAGAGGATGAAGGAGCAGGAACATTGGAGAAGATGATACTTTGGGCTGGCCTGCTCCCCTGGGGTTAAGGAAATTGTCAATGTTCGCCACTCAATGCCACATAGAGCCTCATCTCAACGGGAGAAGTAGTGGAAGAATACGTTTGGTTCACCACAACATTTGATTTCCAGTGCCGTCTTTAGCCGTGGAAGTAGCTGTGGAGTACCTGGGTCTGTGCATCCGGGATAGATAATCATGGGCAATGCCGCTGGGAGCATGGATGTGCCACCGGGGAAGGAGGTGAAGACGGTGTCGGCCCCCCCAAGCTCAGGGGCCCCCCAGAAACAGGCGGCAGGCCCCAAACTCCCCATGCCTGCCGAGGAGGAGTTAGAGGAGCGCTTCAATGCAGTGCTGGTGAGTCTGATTGCAGATAACACACACAGGGCCCAGAATAAGGAGCCTGTGATGGCACACATACCATTTTACACACTCCCATACAGAAGCAAGCAAAACAATACAAAGAAACAAAGAACACTAAACATTTTGAAAACGTGCACATCCCCAGGACAGGCTTATCAAAGAGCAGGGTACATAATGTGACTGTGGAAGGACAAATAAGTCCTTTATTATCTGGTTTACAGTAGTATTGAGTTCATTGTATAGTCATTTGGGGATGGATAAAGGGGAAGTTCTGATCCATATTTGCAGTGGGTAATGTATAATAAAAGTTAAACTTTAAACAAATATAACCCCACCTGGACTGTGAGTTTGTGACACACGGTTCATTTATTTTTCAAGTTTGTAGATCAAAGATATTCCTGATTCCCCTAATCCCAATGACTTGTACAATTTCACTTTTATAACATCAGTTGTTTGATCTACAGTAGTGTTAAAACGTTAGGCAAGCCACATTTTAATAGACGGCATTCACTGTAGTAACATTAACAGAAAACCCATCCATTCACTTCCTAACACAAATATTTCCTTGTACTCGATGACAAATCCTCAACAGAACCGATCGCAAGTTAGGAATTCCTCGACTCCATAACTTAATGTTCCTGTGACTCCCTTTACTGGGCCCATTTGTCCTCGGTCTGCAAAAACCTATTATAGGCCAAACAACTCGTGGTCATGTTGACAGCCAAAAACCAATTGAGAAACAGTGGCTCAGCTACATTTGATGTAGCTCAGGGGTATCAGTGCCATGGAATACCATTAAATGCATTCTTGTTTTTAGTCTCGCACATCCCTCTTTATCTCCTTGGTCCACACCTATTTGTTTGCCCTGTAGAGTTGCATCATTGATATGGAAACAAATAGATGGTGAAAGAGAAGAGAGCTACCTGACTATGTGTCCTTCGAGAAGCTTTCTATGTCACTTAAGACACTTATAGGCTAACTTGACTTTTTCCATAGAAATTACATTAGTGAGATGTGCACAAACAAACTACTCTGCTGTGTCAATGTGCAATTGCAGCTGCCAGATGACACTTATATGGATACTATGATGTTAATTCAGGTCAGTCTCATGGCTCGTTTTACTCAGTCAAAATCAATGTGTACTCCTGTAATTGAAAGCAATCTAGAATGTGGACTTGATTGCAGATAACTTACTGTACAAAAACGATATCTGAAAATGGTGTTATTGTGAGGAAGGTGTTACATACGCACAGGAAGTCAGGAAACAGGTGCAGATTAATAAAGAACAGATACAGATGAACAAACATGAGCGTACAGAACCTGAGAGAAAAACAGTAACACCTAGTGACTGAATACTGAGGGCTAAATAAAGGGAGCGTAATCAAAGAGGGAATGACAACCAGGTATGCGTAATGATGGGGAACAGGTGTGCGTAATAATGAAGCCAGGACCATTGTTTAGTAGATTGGTGACTAAGAGCACCGGAAGGAGGGAGCAGGAGTTTGAGACGATAGGTTACCTCATTGACCCTGTGGAGGACCTTGAAGGGCCCCACAAACCGGGGGCTCAGCTTCGGCAGGACAGGCGGAGCGGGAGGTTCCTGGTGGGGAGCCATAAGCGATCACCAGGATGGAACACTGGGGCCTCACTGCGGTGGCAGTCCGCCAGATCCTTCTGACGGTCTCACGTGGACGGTGTACCACACCTCCACTGCGCACTGGAACCACTCATCCACTGCAGGGGCCTCGGTCTGGCTCGGAGTCCATGGAGCCAGGGCCGGTTGATATCCCAGGACGCACTGGGAGTCAGCCTGGTGGAGTGTCGAAGTGACTTCTGGTCATAGTCCACCCAGGAAAGAACAAGGCCCACTCACCTTTCCGGTCCTGGCAGTGACTTCTTAGGAACCTCCCCAGCGCTTGGTTGGTCCAAGGCTGGTACCCGAAGGTGAGGCTGACCGTGACCCCTAGCTTTTCCATAAAGGCTTTCCAGATCCTCGGAAGGCCATAGTCCCGGAAGAACTGCTGGTATAGTGCCTCAGCGACCTGGAGAGCTGTGGGGAGACCAGAGAGGAATAAACCAGCATGATTTAGAAAATCTGTCCACAACCACCAGAATGGTGGTGAAACTGTGGAGAGGGGAGATCGGTAGGGATGCTGAGGCACGGGAAGGGGAAGGAGCTTCCCTGCTGGAGCGTCATCACAATGAGTGCGTCCAAGGAGAGGTTGTCATCTCGACAAGCCAGTTCCGTCTGGACCTCCTTGCGCAGTCCTCTTCTGAATAGTGTACTGAGTGCCGGGTCATTCCATACACTGGATGCTGCTACAGTCCGGAAGGTGAGCGCGTACTCGGCAGCGGTCTGGTCATCCTGCAGTAATTGGAATAAATCAAATCAAAGTTTGTTAAGTGAGCCGAATACAACAGGTGTAGTAAAGTGAATATAAAGTGAAATGCTTACTTACAGGCTCTAACCTATAGTGCAAAAAAATGATGTTAGGTTAACAATAGGCAAGTAAAGAAATAAAACCGTAAAAAGACAGGCGATATACAGTAGCGAGGCCACAGACACCGGTTAGTCAGGCTGATTGAGGTCGTATGTACATGTAGATATGGTTAAAGTAGCGTAAAAGAGGGGTGCGCAGTAGCGCAAAAGAGGGGTTGGCGTGACACAATGCAGATAGCCCGGTTAGCCAATGTGCAGGAGAACTGGTTGGTCGTATGTACATGAATGTATAGTTAAAGTGACTAAACAGAGTAGCAGCGGCATAAGAGGGTTGGGGGGGGCACACAATGCAAATAGTCCGGGTAGCCGCTTGATTACCTGTTCAGGAGTCTTATGGCTTGGGAATAAACCTGTTGAGAACCCTTTTTGTCCTAGACTTGGCACTCCGGTACCACTTGCCATGTGGTAGTAGAGAGAACAGTCTGTAACTGGGGTGGCTGGGGTCTTTGACAATTTTTAGGGCCTTCCTCCGACACCGCCTGGTGTAGAGTTCCTGGATGGCAGGCAGCTTAGCCCCAGTGATGTACTGGGCCGCACGCACTACCCTCTGTAGTGCCATGCAGTCAGAGGCCGAACAATTGCCATATCAGGCAGTGACGCAACCATGCTCTCGATGTTGCAGCTGTAGAACCTTTGAGGATTGGTTTCCTGATGGGGAAATAGGCTTTGTTGTGCCCTCAATAGGCGCTATAACCCCCCTCCAGTGGATGATCGAAAATGGCTCTGATCAGAGCCATGAACCCCTCATTCACATACAGCTCCTCCTCTCTCCCAGATGGCCATAGCCCACTCCAATCCTGCCCAGTCAGCAGAGAAATAAGCGTGGCAACCTTGGACCTCTCAGTGGTGGGAGCACCCATCTGGTGCACAAAATAGGGACCACTGGACAGGTAACACTGACCTGGGTGGACTGCTGAGTAGACTGGTGGCAGGGTATCCTCCGCTAGATCAAGGCAACGCCTCTTGGGCATGTTCGAGACGTTGAAGACTGTGAAGAACCTCTTCCATTACCTTTCCCAGTTGCGCCAGCTTGTCGTGGTATTGACGAAGTAGCTATCCCTGTTCATCAACCATCTGGGGCCCGATTACCTGCTGCTTCCATTTGTTGAGGCTGAATTCTGTAACGTACACACTGGGAGTCAGAAAGCAAGTGGTGAGTTTAATAAGAAACAGACCATAGCCCACTATACCAGCCACAAGTAGCATATATATACATGAAACACAGTCCATTCTGCCTGGGGAATGGAAGTAAGGGAGTGACATATATAGGGGAGGTAATCAGTGAAGTGATGGAGTCCAGGTGTGCCTAATGATGAAGCTCAGGTGCGCGTGATGATGAATGCCAGGTGCGCGTAATGATGAATGCCAGGACTGATGGTTAGTAAACCAGCATGTTGAACGCCGGAGGGGAGGAGCTGGAGTAGATGTGACAATAGCTTGGTATGTTTCATCATTACAGTTACATTTAGACTGACTGTAGATACATTCTATTGTGGTTCTGTTGGAAGCCTATTGGTTTTCGTGGTTGTAAATGGAACTATGTATTGGAAACCTGTTAATGCTAGGCTGGCATTGCTTAAATGATTATGTGGGTCGTCTTTTATTCCCAGAAGTAGATTGTGCCATATAACAACGTGTTGTGGAACACATGATTTGGCAAGACAGCTGTATCTCACTGTAGTAGGCTGTAGGCTATGCTGTGGTTGTTTGGATATCCATTCCCCTTTTTTTTCACTGCGTTGGTTTACTGTTAATGGAACTAGCTTACATGTAAGTAACCTAGTGGTTAGAGCGTTGGACTTGTAACCGAAAGGTTGCAAGATCGAATCCCCGAGCTGACAAGGTAAACATCTGTTGTTCTGCCCCTGAACAAGGCAGTTAACCCACTGTTCCTAAGCTGTCATTGAAAATAAGAATTTGTTCTTAACTGACTTTCCTAGTTACATAAAGGTATATATACAAATATATATATTTAGATGATGTCTTTATTGATCTGATATTTTGTTTACTAGGCCTTCTACTTGATACCTCTATTTTGTTCTGTTTGCATTCACTTGTTCGCATTTGAGGTTTTGTCTGTATTCTAAGACAAATTGCTATTCAGTATTTTTGTCTGCATGCATGAATAACTAGGCTAATACTTTCAGCATTTAGTTTGCATTATTTTGGTGTTGACATCTGTGTGTTATGGCTGCATTCACATAGGGTAATTAATCTATTAAACAGCCTATCATTATTGTAGCCTATATTCATTACCAAAACTGACTTGCTTTAGTGTAAGGCGCTGTCCATTGTGCTGATACAGTGGAGATGGGCTACAGACTTTGCACCAACCGGACTGTCACTTCAAAGGTACTGAGTGATCTCGGAGTCTCAGCATTTGAACTATAAAGGGGTATAATGTGATATAAGCAGAATTCAATATAATTCCAAAACAAGAAACCGCCAAAATTGGGCCCCCTCTCCGATTTCAACTGTCCCCTTAGTCACTTTATCCTTGTGTTAGGTCTGATGAGTTGGAAATAGCAGCCAAGTATGCTCGCTATCTTATTTGTGCTTATTAGATACAAGTGTCAAGTGTCAAGGCCAACAGTTTCCACATGACTTATACTATAGCTAGCTTCCTTTGTATGCAGCTTTCCTCTTATGACTGGTAGTTAGCTACTAGCACTGTTGATGCACAACCCAAGTGCTTTGGTCAGGTTTTAGAACTCTCAGATTTGGCTGAAAATATGTTAGCATTGTCAGAAATGCTACAAAAAGGTAGCACATAGTTGGTTCTTAATGGACGGAAATGTGAGAGTGATAAATTATACATTTTATAAAAACTGTTGCACCTACAAACGCATTAAGTCTAAATGGATCTAAGTCTAATGGTCACCTTATGGACGCTGTTGCCTCGTTTTAACCCGACGACTGGAATTTGACCTAGGTTTGGGCAAAAAATTGTCTGATGACCCTAATGCTAACGACCCTGTCAAAAATCTGGTATATTGGTTCTCAGTAATGGACGGACCATGACGAGAGACGGGGAGTGTGTTGTGTAACTCCATTCAACTTTATTTGCGAATTTTCATAGACATTTGTGTCATATTAGCTTAGATATGATGGTAGGGAAATCTGAATTTAACATTGAGCTTCAACCAATGCCACCACATCAGGATGAGATGCCAAGTGACTCACCATGTGGGAGACATGCCTACACTGCTTACTATCTGAATTAAAATATAACTTTTTTCTTTCTTTAGTTATTTTTTGGGGTTTGTTGTAACAACATTCACAATATTGCTGAGCCTACTTCTATCCAATCCGCTTCGAACTCCACAAGTGTATTAGGCTTTGGAGAGAGGTACAGTGGGGAGAACAAGTATTTGATACACTGCCAATTTTGCAGGTTTTCCTACTTACAAAGCATGTAGAGGTCTGTAATTTGTATCATAGGTACACTATATCATAGGTACACGACACAAAACAAAAATCCAGACAATCACATTGTATGATTTTAAAGTAATTAATTTGCATTTTATTGCATGACATAAGTATTTGATCACATACCAACCAGTAAGAATTCCGGCTCTCACAGATCTGTTAGTTTTTCTTCAAGACTCCCTCCTGTTCTCCACTCATTACCTGTATTAACTGCACCTGTGTGAACTCGTTACCTGTATAAATGACACCTGTCCACACACTCAATCAAACAGACTCCAACCTCTCCACAATGGCCAAGACCAGAGAGCTGTGTAAGGACATCAGGGTTAAATTGTAGACCTGCATAAGGCTGGGATGGGCTACAGGACAATAGGCAAGCAGCTTGGTGAGAAGGCAACAACGGTTGGCGCAATTATTAGAAAATTGAAGAAGTTCAAGATGACGGTCAATCACTCTCGGTTTGGGGCTCCATGCAAGATCTCACCTCGTGGGGCATCAATAATCATGAGGAAGGTGAGGGATCAGCCCAGAACTACATGGCAGGACCTGGTCAATGACCTGAAGAGAGCTGGGACCACAGTCTCAAAGAAAACCATTAGTAACACACTACACCGCCATGGATTAAAATCCTGCAGCGCACGCAAGGTCCCCCTGCTCAAGCCAGCGCATGTCCAGGCCCGTCTGAAGTTTGCCAATGACCATCTGGATGATCCAGAGGAGCAATGGGAGAAGGTCATGTGGTCTGATGAGACAAAAATAGAGCTTTTTGGTCTAAACTCCACTCGCCGTGTTTGGAGGAAGAAGGATGAGTACAACCCCAACAACACCATCCCAACCGTGAAGCATGGAGGTGGAAACATCATTCTTTGGGGATGCTTTTCTGCAAAGGGGACAGGACGACTGCACCGTATTGAGGGGAGGATGGATGGGGCCATGTATTGAGAGATCTTGGCCAACAACCTCCTTCCCTCAGTAAGAGCATTGAAGATGGGTCGTGGCTGGGTCTTCCAGCATGACAACGACCCAAAACACACAGCCAGGGAAACTAAGGAGTGGCTCCGTAAGAAGCATCTCAAGGTCCTGGAGTGGCCTAGCCAGTCTCCAGACCTGAACTCAATAGAAAATCTTTGGAGGGACCTGAAAGTCCGTATTGCCCAGCGACAGCCCCGAAACCTGAAGGATCTGGAGGTCTGTATGGAGGAGTGGACCAAAATCCCTGCTGCAGTGTGTGCAAACCTGGTCAAGAACTGCAGGAAACGTATGATCTCTGTAATTGCAAACAAAGGTTTCTGTACCAAATATTAAGTTCTGCTTTTCTGATATATCAAATACTTATGTCATGCAATAAAATGCTAATTAATGACTTTTCTGGATTTTTGTTTTAGATTCCGTCTCTCACAGTTGACGTGTACCTATGATAAACATTACAGTCCTCTACATGCTTTGTAAGTAGGAAAACCTGCAAAATCGGCAGTGTATCCAATACTTGTTCACCCCACTGTAGATACCTTGACAGAAGCTCAGAACTATGTACGTGGAACTAGACTATACTCTTAACTACAGATGTAGGATCTTACTTTGAGCCAGTTTGCTACAGCATGAAATAATCCTGCAGCAACAGGAAATGTGAATTATTATTTGGAGTATAATTAATGACCATTTTTGTAGGGATTGATACATTTTTCCGAAGAGAAAATCATGTCTGAAATTTCATAGTGGAAATTACAAACTTCAGAAGCCTTTTAACCTCAAATACACAACATGTTTCCATTGCAAGAAAGTTCTCCTTAAAACAGGGCGATCAAAGGAAAATCATATGCAGTGGTGTAAAGTACTTAAAATAAGGAATTTGAAATGATTTATAGTTCTACTTTAACTTTTGACACCTAAGTATATTAATTTATCAATTACATTTACTTTTGATACTTAAGTATATTTAGAACCAAATACTTTTGGACTTTTACTCAGTAGTATTTTACTAGGTGACTTTTATTTTTACTTGAGTAACTTTCTATTAAGGTATCTACTGTATACATTTACTCAAGTATTACAATTTGGTACGTTTTCCACCACTGATCGTATGTGGTTCTTGCCCATTGGTCTCTGTCAACCTTGTTTGATTTTCTAGGGTAAAGCTATTTGATCTCTCATTTGGATTCATTTACATGCATGCCTAACACATCTATCTTCTACACTTAGTTCCAATGAAGACTATTTGTAGGCTACACTGAGAACTCATCCATAAACCTAGCTCGTGCACAGACAACTCCCAAACCCACTTTGCTCTGTAATTGAATATGACTCCAATCAAATGAAAGAGTCGACGTTATAGAACACCGTTGTCTGGTCATTAATAAAAGTCCATCATTTACATAAGTTGCTACATAGGCAGTTGAATAAATGCATTGTATTGCTCCATAACTCATACCTTAGATATAAACAGATTTCTACTAAAGTTTGAATCATGTGGTGAGTATAGTCAATGTTATCGCTCCATACATGATTGAATTGCTACTGTATATGATTTTCGGACAGTTTACTCTATCCCTACACTTCATGTCTAATGAATTTGTTTCCATGGTTCAGGAACAGGGGAGGAATAGGGGGGCCAGCTACTGTAGGGCAGTAGCAGGACGAGTGCGTGTTCTTGAGAAATCGAACACGGGTCTGGAGTGAGATCTGGAGATCAGACTTCATGTTTGTACATAAGGTGCACATGAGCACATTCTGCTGTGATATGGGACTGTTCCTTTTTTTGCTACATCACTCTATTGTAGGGAGCAGTAAAGATAGATCATCCCTACCACACACACCCTTACCAAACGCCCCCGGACCCACCCCCATCTTCAATCTAATGCTCAGTGTGCATAGCAAATCTCAGATGGGCCAGACGTCCTACTCCGACTGTCTAGTGAGCAGGCTGGTTGGTGTGCAGGGATCCCTCTACAGTGGGCAATCTCTGCTAAAGAGAAAGACATCCAAATGCCACCGCCGCTCGATTTCAGTAGATATGCCCAATAATATGTTAGTAATTTATCATACACTACTGTTCAAAAGTTTGGGGTCACTTAGAAATGTCCTTGTTTTTGAAAGAAAAACACTTTTTTTTGTCCATTAAAATAACGTCAAATTGATCAGAAATTCAGTGTAAGACATTGTTAATGTTGTAAATGACCATTGTAGCTGGAAATGGCTGATTCTTAATGGAATATCTACATAGGCGTACAGAGGCCCATTATCAGCAACCATCACTCCTGTGTTCTAATGGCACGTTAGCTAATCCAAGTTTATCATTTTAAAAGGCTAATTGATCATTAGAAAACCCTTTTGCAATTATCTTAGCACAGCTGGAAACTGTTTTTCTGATTAAAGAAGCAATACAACTGGCCTAGAGACGAGTTGAATATCTGGAGCATCAGCATTTGTGGGTTCGATTACATTTACATTTACATTTAAGTCATTTAGCAGACGCTCTTATCCAGAGCGACTTACAAATTGGATTACAGGCTCAAAATGTCCAGAAACAAAGACTTTCTTCTGACACTCGTCAGTCTATTATTGTTCTGAGAAATGAAGGCTATTCCATGTGAGAAATTGCCAAGAAACTGAAGATCTCGTACAAAGCTGTGTACTACTTCCTTCACAGAACAGTGCAAACTGGCTCTAACCAGCCTTCTAGGCAGAGTTCCTCTGGCCAGTGTCTGTTCTTTTGCCCATCTTAATCTTTTATTTGTATTGGCCAGTTTGAGATATGGCTTTTTCTTTGCAACTCTGCCTAGAAGGCCAACATCCTGGAGTCACCTCTTCACTGTTGACGTTGAGACTGGTGTTTCACGGGTACTCTTTAATGATGCTGCCAGTTGAGGACTTGTGATGCGTCTGTTTCTCAAACTAGTCACTCTAACATACTTGTTCTCTTGCTCAGTAGTGCACCGGGGCCTCCCACTCCTCTTTCTATTCTGGTTAGTGCCAGTTTGTGCTGTGCTGTGAAGGGAGTAGTACACAGCTTTATACCAGATCTTCAGTTTCTTGGCAGTTGCTCTCATGGAATAGTCTTCATTTCTCAGAACAAGAATAGACTGATGAGTTTCAGAAGAAAGGTCTTTGTGATGCTCCAGATACTCAACTAGTCTAAAGAAGGTCAGTTTTATTGCTTCTTTAATCAGAAAAAGTTTTCAGCTCTACTAACATAATTGCAAGGGTTTTCTAATGATCAATTCGCCAATTAAAATTATAAACTTCGATTAGCTAACACATCGTGCCATTGGAACACGGGTGTGATGGTTGCTGATAATGGGCCTCTTTACGCCTATGTAGATATTCCATAAAGAAATCTGCCGTTTCCAGCTACAATAGTAACTTATAACATTAATGTCTACACTGTATTTTATGTTATTTTAATGGACAATAACAAATAAAGAAAGTTATTTCAAAAACAAGAACATTTCAAAGTGACCCCAAACTTTTGAACAGTAGTGTATGTGTCATAAAAATCCAGAATTCTCACCACACGCAAATACGAGTGTTTCTGCATCTCGCCTTTAGAAACGGGCCATCTACATTTCCACGGGACATCTACCTTTACCACGATATCCAGAATTCATAACGATTTCAGGACATAGTACCGCATCAGTTGATGTGGAGAAATATCAAAATGTCTGTGTTTGTAGCCAGCACTTCCAGCCAGAGGATTTTGAAACTGGTTGCAAGGTCAACGAATGTTAAATTGATGCTTTTCCATACATCAGCAAATCAAGCTGAGGTAACGTGGCTAAGGTTACCTAGCTAACTAGGTAGAGAACTACATTTGTTTATCTAAATCAAAATCTAGCTAGTTAGCTTTCATAATACGCTGTCGAGACATTCGAAAGCAAATCAATGTAATTAGCCAGCTGCTATGTGATTTTATTTGCAACTTTGCAAGCTAATGTTAGCTTCATTAGGTTTTGTTATCTACAACCTACCGGACTGTATCTAAACACTAGCTATCTAGCTAACCAACTACCAAATAGGCTAACGTGACTATGTGCTCTATTTAGAGTCCGATCCCATCAACATCTGCAGCGGCATCAGGCTCAGCACCAGGAACTCACCTTTGCTAAATATTTCCATAACTCCATGATGCGCAAATAAATATACTAGAGCTAGGCACACATATGGTCTGTGTCTTGTTGTCATAGTTGGTGTGTTTACAAGTAACGTTATGCTTCAACTTGTTCTGTAGTTTTCGCTGTATTGTGGAGGCTTAGTTGAAGTCTAAATTGGAGAAAAGGAGCTGTTAGGTATGGGTGGCTGACTGGTGTCTGTTAGGGATGGGTGGCTGACTGGTGTCTGTTAGGGATGGGTGGCTGACTGGTGTCTGTTAGGGATGGGTGGCTGACTGGTGTCTGTTAGGTATGAGTGGCTGACTGGTGTCTGTTAGGTATGGGTGGCTGACTGGTGTCTGTTAGGGATGGGTGGCTGACTGGTGTCTGTTAGGGATGGGTGGCTGACTGGTGTCTGTTAGGGACGGGTGGCTGACTGGTGTCTGTTAGGGACGGGTGGCTGACTGGTGTCTGTTAGGGACGGGTGGCTGACTGGTGTCTGTTAGGGACGGGTGGCTGACTGGTGTCTGTTAGGGACGGGTGGCTGACTGGTGTCTGTTAGGGATGGGTGGCTGACTGGTGTCTGTTAGGGACGGGTGGCTGACTGGTGTCTGTTAGGGACGGGTGGCTGACTGGTGTCTGTTAGGGACGGGTGGCTGACTGGTGTCTGTTAGGGACGGGTGGCTGACTGGTGTCTGTTAGGGACGGGTGGCTGACTGGTGTCTGTTAGGGACGGGTGGCTGACTGGTGTCTGTTAGGGACGGGTGGCTGACTGGTGTCTGTTAGGGACGGTGGCTGACTGGTGTCTGTTAGGGACGGGTGGCTGACTGGTGTCTGTTAGGGACAGGTGGCTGACTGGTGTCTGTTAGGGACGGGTGGCTGACTGGTGTCTGTTAGGGACGGGTGGCTGACTGGTGTCTGTTAGGGACGGGTGGCTGACTGGTGTCTGTTAGGGACGGGTGGCTGACTGGTGTCTGTTAGGGACGGGTGGCTGACTGGTGTCTGTTAGGGACGGGTGGCTGACTGGTGTCTGTTAGGGACGGGTGGCTGACTGGTGTCTGTTAGGGACGGGTGGCTGACTGGTGTCTGTTAGGGATGGGTGGCTGACTGGTGTCTGTGAAGGGATGGGTGGCTGACTGGTGTCTGTTAGGGATGGGTGGCTGACTGGTGTCTGTTAGGGACGGGTGGCTGACTGGTGTCTGTTAGGGACGGGTGGCTGACTGGTGTCTGTTAGGGATGGGTGGCTGACTGGTGTCTGTGAAGGGATGGGTACTGTGTGTGTGTATGAAGATTAGTATGCATGATCTATTGACATGAGGAGGCTGGGTGGATGTCGTACCTCGTTGAGTGTGTATTAATGGTGACAAAGCAGTCAAATTTGGCCAATCACGGACAACCGTGTGTCCTAAAGACTAATCTTGCTGCTGATAACAAGGACCGTGACACCAGCTTTGGTAGTACAGAGCCTGCACTATTTGGATGAAAGCTTTCAGCTGGGAACAAGCTCAAGCTCAACGTCGTCTGACTCTGAAACAAGCCAGGACAGCCAAAAGGTATTTATAAAAGCACAATACCCTCTTGAGAAAACAGAATCACAAACACACTAAACTGTCTACAAGTCAAGTGATCCTTGCAGACAGTTCTTTGGCATGGGGAATAAGGGCTGTTTGTATACTTTTCTAGCCTATTCACTCTATTGTTGGCAGTGCTTGTCTACTCAACAGGACAACTGTAGGTGCTCATACACAACAATACACGACTAGAAGTCTACAAGTCAAGCCCTCTCAAACTTTTCACATCTTTGTTAACTGTCCATCTCAATGACCCAAATTGACTCTGAGTGTAACAAAACACATGCCAGTACGTACACAGGACCTTTTTTGTTTTGTTTCACGTCTTTGTCTTTCCAGGAAACTTGCAGTACAAACAAATCTTCTGCAAGAGGTCAAAACAGTGGGTGGTGAAGAAGGTGTACAAGCCTAGAACCCACCTCTTCATTCAGGGAGAGGCTTGTCCACCTGGCTGTAGCGTGCAGAAAGGACCAGACGGTTGTCTCCAAGGAGCCAGAGTCACAGCGCCCTAAACCTAACATTTCTGCCAACATCACCACAGCACCAAAGCCTGCTAAAACCAGCTGCCATTATCCAACACAAGAAGAGGTGCACCAGCTGAAGAGCATTCTGGAACCTGCCTGGAACATTCAGTCCGAGTTGTTGTAGAATAATATAGAATACCTAGTATGCTCACAACTGCATTGTGGTATAGATATGGCTAGTTCCAATGGTGTTTTATATCATATGTTTTACAAGTGTACTGACAAGTGATCAAATGATTCCAGCCGCATCAGAAACCAATAAAGTGTCGACTTCAACCTCTGGATCATTTCATTGTGATATTCGTGCCTTTGCATGTTGATAAACTAGCTACAATCCTACTGCCAAAGCAATACAGGGAGTTGGGTGTATCATTTAAACTTGAATTTGTTGGCAAGTAAACATGTTTCAATAAAAACAGTAGTCTAGTCTGTCACTATAGCAACTAAGTATACATGGCTTGTGTTCAAAACAACTTTTATTTGCTCTGGAGACCAAGGTGAGTTTACACAGCAGTATGCAGGAACAGTCATGGCAATGTATGACATATGTACACAGTAGAATAAAAAATATACTACTAGCGCCGATGATAAATACTACAGTTTTTTTTAAGGAAATACTTGCATGTGGTGTGTTTGGGTGGTGCAGTGACGTGTTCGCAGTCACGTTGATATAAGTGGAGGTTGTTATGGGACCCTTGATCTATTTTTTTTGTCTGTGAGAGAAAAGATACAAAATGCTATTAGACATTCATGGACAATCGTGATGTTTAATATGAGACATTAACAGTCACATGTTAGCTAGCTACAACACACGGGTATAGTTACTCCAAGACTAATATGAGTCATACAGCCAAAGTCCTTCCTTTACTCTTTATCATCATCTAAACGTTTCAACAGTTTCGCTCCTGATGACATGGACTGAGGTTAGCTAGGCTAGTTAGCTAAAAGGTATTGCAAACATAGCTAGCTTAACAAAATTGTACTGTACTAAACAGCACCGCTTTGTGTTAAAAGATAGCTTATTTTACTCCTTTGTCATTTGCCTTCCTGAGTCCTGGTCTTCCTGGTCTAGGATGCCACCACAGCTTGCTGGTCTAGGATGCCCCCACAGCTTGCTGGTCTAGGATGCCACCACAGCTTGCTGGTCTAGGATGCCCCCACAGC
Source organism: Oncorhynchus gorbuscha (assembly GCF_021184085.1). Lineage (NCBI taxonomy): Eukaryota > Metazoa > Chordata > Actinopteri > Salmoniformes > Salmonidae > Oncorhynchus > Oncorhynchus gorbuscha. The sequence continues at coordinate 49,722,351 of NC_060179.1, forward strand.
TTGCTGGTCTAGGATGCCCCCACAGCTTGCTGGTCTAGGATGCCCCCACAGCTTGCTGGTCTAGGATGCCCCCACAGCTTGCTGGTCTAGGATGCCCCCACAGCTTGCTGGTCTAGGATGCCCCCACAGCTTGCTGGTCTAGGATGCCCCCACAGCTTGCTGGTCTAGGATGCCCCCACAGCTTGCTGGTCTAGGATGCCCCCACAGCTTGGTGGTCTAGGATGCCCCCACAGCTTGCTGGTCTAGGATGCCCCCACAGCTTGGTGGTCTAGGATGCCACCACAGCTTGCTGGTCCCGCAATTATTTTCCTCTAGGCATGCGTCCTCCGAAACATGACCCTCCAGACCACACTTCTTAACACCTGCCTGCCCGCTTAACCCGGAAGCCAGCCGCACCAATGGGTCAGAGGAAACACTGTTCAACTGATGACCGAGGTCAGCCTGCAGGTGCCCGGCTTGCAACAAGAAGTCGCTAGAGCACAATAAGCCAAGTAAAGCCCCCCCCTGCCAAACCCTCGCCTAACCAGGACGATGTTGGGCCAATTGTGCGCCGCCCTATGGGACTCCCAATCACGGCCAGTTGTGACACAGCCCGGGATCGAACCCGGGTCTGTAGGATTGCATCTAGCACTGCGATGCAGTACCTTAGACTGCTGCGACACTTGGGAGGCCCACGCTGCAGCTATTCTACAATTACTGCATCCAAAATACCACAGTCCACTGTAGTCACTGCACTTTTACAGCAGTTTTAAAACTGAAATCTTTTTTTGTAAGGGTACGGAGGGAGACTGGAAAAACACCCCAAATAGTGTCTAGCGCTGAAGTTTCCCTTTAAGTACAGCTGTAAAAACCCTGCACCAGGGGCCAGACTGTCCCAATGTTAATAGACTAGAGACTCAGACTACTAAATTATACCAGAGTGTCAGATGTCAATCCCCCACAAGGGTGGCACTGTGGATGTGTGTGTGTGTGTGTGTGTGTGTGTGTGTGTGTGTGTGTGTGTGTGTGTGTGTGTGTGTGTGTGTGTGTGTGTGTGTGTGTGTGTGTGTGTGTGTGTGTGTGTGTGTGTGTGTGTGTGTGTGTGTGTGCACGCCGTGTCTGACCCACTATGCTCCCTCTGGGTTCATATTCCATGAACAATCTGTTTGTCACATAATGACGGGCGGATGGTGTTAAGTGCTGAATCAGATTAGCATCTATACCGCAGACATCAGCATGATATAGGTGGTGATAATAACAAGGTGCTCAAAGGGAGGCCTTGGCTCGACCCTCCTCCCTCTCCCTATTCACATTTATATTGAGCGTCTTTCCTCTGTACTTTGCATACCACTATGCATATTTCCCACTGTGCAATGCGGTTGGCTGTGTAAATGTGCATCTGGGGATTTGCGTACTGTTGATGCGCGTGTGTACGTGTGCTCCTGTATAATGCATGCCAGTCTTTGTATGAGAGCATAAAAACATTCGGATGCAGCTTACATGTGGGTTTGGATTTGATCAAAAGGGTGTGAATTTACTTTGAACATGTTTGTGTACACGTGCTTTGCATGAAATGATAAGAGTACCTCTGTGAAACGGACGGCCATGTTGCTTTCTGCTCCACTGAGGCCGGAGAGCCAAGGTGGCTCCACAGACCCCACATTGGTGGGAGCCAACCCAGGTATCAATTACAGAACCTCATACAAAGGACCTTTGTCACGAAAGCCCCTAAAGGTTGTTTGGTAGCCAGGAACAGCACAACAAGGCTGAGTAGAGACCGTAATGATGACAATGTCTCAACTCCGCCTGAATTCACCCTCGGAAATATTTTGACAGCTTATTCATTTCCATGCCCTAAAGACTGTACATACTGTATGTCAAAATCATTTTCTATTAGTTTAGCAAGTAGCACGCAATGCAGGTATTCTCACTGTCACCTTTTCCACCCTCTTTGTGGTACTGTTTACCCATTTGGCGGAATTTAGCCTCTCACATACTGACTGTTAGCCTTTCCCCAACTCACAAAATGAATTTCCCCAACTCCCAAAGTTAATCAGGGACGGATAGGAGATAACTGCCCTACCTCCTGAGTGGGCCTCTGTTAAACATGGCAGCTTAATGAAAACAGAAGGAAGCGACATGCTCCCAGGCTACTTGACATGGCAGCCTCAACCACACTTCTTGAGGCCTCCTGATAGCCGAGACAGACGGTGTCCCTGGAGAGTTACGGATCTAGAGCTGAGAAGCCTTTTTAAAGTGAATGACGGGATTGGAAGTGAAGCCTAATGTCTGAGTGCCACATTTACTTTGTTATGACAATGAGAGCAGTTTGATACTATGCCGTATGCTGTCCCACAAGTCTGCATGAATGCGCGCTGCGCTTGTTCCCCTGTAACATTCAATCTGCTTTATCACACAGCAAAGAGGGTGTGTCACTGGCGGTGGTACCTTATGAGGCATGGCTGTGTATGTTTCTGTGTATCCTTGTGTAGGAGTATGTGTCCTGTATATGTGAGGGAAGAGAGCAAGGGGGAGGTCTAATCAATAGACCTCAAGGGGGAGGGCTAATCTGAAATGGGATGTGCATTTTGTTTCGTTGCCACTGTCTTTGAAGATAGAGATCCTAAAGAGGCAGGTGGCCCAATTTAACGATAACAAATGGACCTACAGTATTAAGTACCGGTATGCACCATTTAAAACATTGTATTTTTTTTACAGAGAATTAACAGGGTATTTTCCAGATTTTGAAATGCACATCTCTCATATGTAACTCTAGCTTCATGATATCAATGAGAAGAAAACAGGTGACTTTGACGCCATATTGCCCCTACTGTGCGAATACATGACCGTACAACTCCAGTAGGTTTCTCCTCTGTGAATGTACACTACCGTAAAACTCCAGTAGGTTTCTCCTCTGTGAATGTACACTACCGTAAACTCCAGTAGATTTCTCCTCTGTGCATGTACACTACCGTAAAACTCCAGTAGATTTCTCCTCTGTGAATGTACACTACCGTAAAACTCCAGTAGGTTTCTCCTCTGTGCATGTACACTACCGTACAACTCCAGTAGGTTTCTCCTCTGTGCATATACACTACCATTAAACTCCAGTAGATTTCTCCTCTGTGCATGTACACTACCATAAACTCTAATAGGTTTCTCCTCTGTGCATGTACACTAACATCAAACTCTAATAGGTTTCTCCTCTGTGCATGTACACTACCATCAAACTCTAATAGGTTTCTCCTCTGTGCATGTACACTACCATCAAACTCTAATAGGTTTCTCCTCTGTGCATGTACACTACCATCAAACTCTAATAGGTTTCTCCTCTGTGCATGTACACTACCATTCAACTTCAGTAGGTTTCTCCTCTGTGCATGTACACTAGCACTAAACTCCAATAGGTTTCTCCTCTGTGCATGTACACTACCATTAAACTCCAGAAGGTTTCTCCTCTGTGCATGTACACTACCATTCAACTTCAGTAGGTTTCTCCTCTGTGCATGTACACTACCATCAAACTCCAATGAGTTTCTCCTCTGTGCATGTACACTACCATCAAACTCCAATAAGTTTCTCCTCTGTGCATGTACACTACCATTAAACTCCAGCAGGTTTCTCCTCTGTGCATGTACACTAGCATAAAACTCCAGGAGGTTTCTCATCTGCGTGTCCCTGTACAGGACTAGCCACCAGCCAACTCTAATCCCAGTTTATTGATCCAACATCACTTATCAAGTCTGATTTATCAGAGCACTGGCTGTACCATTGATTTATGATGCTGTACGCTATTAGTTGTGCATCAGTTTTCACACCCCTGTGCGTGACACAAGTAACTTTTAACTGACCGACCTGACGTGGTTACAAAAAATATTTGTTGGGATGCATCAAAACCAAAAGGCCATTAGCCTCCTTCAGCATTAACTTATGTCTGACTGGTCATGTGAGTTGTTCCACTAAGATTGCATTTGAAAAGTATCCATAGACCATAGACTTTCATGAGAAGCCCTTGTCTGGGCGTATCTAGCAATTCGCTGTATCTAAACAAAACAAGTAGCAATTCTGAGAGACAAATTATTATTATTATTATTACAAAAATGTGTTGCTTTGGAGGCTTACCAAAAAAGTTAACTGTGAGTGACCTTGTGAAGAACAATACCTCTCTACTGGTGGGCCAACGTTTGTACAGAGTTACAGAATCGTACAGAGACAACAGGAGGAGGAGAAGAGGGGGAGGAAGAAGAGGGGAAGGAGGAGGAGTGGGGGAGGAAGAGGAGGGGAAGGAGGAGGAGTGGTGGAGGAAGAGGAGGGGAAGGATGAGGAGTGGGGGAGGAAGAAGAGAGGAAGGAGGAGAAGAGGGGGAGGAAGAGGAGGGGAAGGAGGAGGAGTGGGTTGGCGAGGTAAAAAGATAAATATGTTTTGTCCTTGAGTGTGAGTCTCCTGTTGTCTAGCCCAGTTTCACCAGGTGGCAGGGCTGTGTTGGGCTATAATTAGTACAGAAGGATGTCCTGCACCAAATTTCTATCAACATGTTAAATGTGCAACCAGAGGGAAAAGAAACTCAAGACCACCTTTACTCCACACACAGAGACATGTACAAAGCTCTCCCTCACCCTCCATTTAGTAAATCTGACCATAACCTGATTCCTGCTTATATGCAAAAACTAAAGCAGGAAGCACCAGTGACTCGGTCTATAAAAAAGTGGTCAGATGAAGCAGATGCTAAACTACAGGACTGCTTTGTTAGCACAGACTGGAATATGTTCCACGATTCTTCCGATGGCATTGAAGAGTACAGTACACCACATCAGTCATTGGCTTTCTCAATAACTGCATCGAGGACGTCGTCACCACAGTGACTGTACATACATACCCCAACCAGAAGCCACGGATTACAGGCAACATTCACACTGAGCTAAAGGGTAGAGCTTCCGCTTTCAAGGAGCGGGACTCTAACCCGGAAGCTTTTATGAAATCCCGCTGTGCCCCCCGACGAACCATCAAACAGGCAAAGCTTCAATACAGACTAAGATCGAATCATACTACATCGGCTCCGACACTCGTCAGATGTGGCAGGGCTTGCAAACTATTACAGACTACAAAGGGAAGCACAGCCGAGAGCTGCCCAGAGTGACACGAGCCTACCAGACGACCTAAATAACTTCTATGCTCGCTTCAAGGCAAGTAACACTGAAACATGCATGAGAGCACCAACTGTTCTGGATGACTGTGTGATCACACTCTCCACAGCCGATGTGAGTAAGACCTTTCAGCAGGTCAACATTCACAAGGCCACAGGGCCAGACGGATTACCAGGACGTGTACTCCGAGCATGCGCTGACCAACTGGCAAGTGTCTTCACTGACATTTTCAATTTCTCCCTGTCTGAGTCTGTCATACCAACATGTTTCAAGCAGACCACCATAGTCCCTGTGCCCAAGAACACTAAAGTAACCTGCCTAAATGACTACCGACCCATAGCACTTAGTACGTCTGTAGCCATGAAATGCTTTGAAAGGCTGGTCATGACTCACATCAACACCATTATCCCAGAAACCCTGGACACACTCAAATTTGCATACTGCAAATGATCCACAGATAATGCAACCTCTACTGCACTCCACACTGCCCTTTCCCACCTGGACAAAAGGGACACTCAAAACTGCATCGTTGGTTAAGTTAGCATTTCACTGTAAGGTCTACACCTGTTGTATTCGGCACATGTGACAAATGTGACATGTGACAAATATAATTGGATTTGATTTGATTTGTAGCTCTCTACCAATCTTTCCAGCAACTTTTTTGAGAGTGTGTGAGTGAAAGAATTTACGAGATTACGTCAGAATGATGTAAACTATTGTATCAGGGTAAAACTGTGGAACTGTCTCGAACGGGTGTGCCTTATTGTAATTAAGGGCGTGGCACAATGTATTTCCTTTTCACTCATTTAGGGGATCCTCTTACTCAGTGCCAATAGCAAACGTACAATGTGCAGGGATACTGGAGTATTTGAGGTAGATATGTACATGTAGGTGGGGATTAGGAGTGGAATATTACATGAAGATGAACGCTTTAAATCTGTATTGAAATAACCATATTTTTCTGAGAGCACTTGATGTTGCTGAAACAAAGACGTGTCCAAGGACGAGTTGCTGAGTAAATACCAAAACAAATCACATCATTTCTGGCCCGATCATTCCCTTGATCCACTCCTTGATGCAAAGAACCAGAGTATTTCAGATTAGTCCCCCTACGTTACACTATACTCTGTCTCTCTCTTCATGTTCCCTCTTTCTTTCCCCTTCCCCTGTCTCTCCATACCTTCCTCTTGAAACATGCTGTTATGCAGGTGAATGAGGACCCAAAAGCGACTTGGCTAAAACAGAGTCTTTATTCCAGTAAAGGAAATAGGCAATACTCCTAGACAAATCGGAGCAGAATAATATAATAATAATAAATAATAATATATGCCATTTAGCAGACGCTTTTATCCAAAGCGACTTACAGTCATGTGTGCATACATTCTACGATAACAACATTAGACCATTAGACCATAACAACATTAGACCATAACAACATTAGACCATTAGATCATAACAACATTAGACCATTAGATCATAACAACATTAGATCATAACAACATTAGATCATAACAACATTAGACCATAACAACATTAGACCATAACAACATTAGACCATTAGACCATAACAACATTAGACCATAACAACATTAGATCATAACAGCATTAGACCATTAGATCATAACAACATTAGATCATAACAACATTAGATCATAACAACATTAGATCATAACAACATTAGATCATAACAACATTAGATCATAACAACATTAGATCATAACAACATTAGACCATAACAACATTAGACCATTAGACCATAACAACATTAGATCATAACAACATTAGACCATAACAACATTAGACCATAACAACATTAGACCATTAGACCATAACAACATTAGATCATAACAACATTAGACCATAACAACATTAGACCATAACAACATTAGACCATAACAACATTAGACCATAACAACATTAGATCATAACAACATTAGATCATAACAACATTAGATCATAACAACATTAGATCATAACAACATTAGATCATAACAACATTAGATCATAACAGCATTAGACCATTAGAGCATTAGAACATTAGACCATTAATCCATTAGAACATTAGACCATTAATCCATTAGAACATTAGACCATTAATCCATTAGAACATTAGACCAGTAGACCATAACAGCATTAGATCATAACAACATTAGACCATAACAACATTAGACCATTAGACCATAACAGCATTAGACCATTAGACCATAACAACATTAGACCATAACAACATTAGACCATAACAACATTAGACCATAACAACATTAGACCATTAGACCATAACAACATTAGACCATTAGAACATTAGACCATAACAACATTAGACCATTAGAACATTAGACCATAACAACATTAGACCATTAGACCATAACAACATTAGACCATAACAACATAACATAACAGAAAACAAAACATAAAAAACTAATTCCACTCGTAGTGACGAGGACAGACTGGAGACTCGACCATAAACTGTAGGTTGCCTCGGGAAGGCACCGACCGTAGCAGACTCAGACACCTGCTCACACGCAGCATCTGAGGGAAACAAGACACGACAGGGCGAGACAAAGACACAGCACGGCGAACAATATACAAGGATCCGACAGGACAGAAACGGAAAACAAGGGGAGAAATAGGGACTCTAATCAGAGGACAAGATAGGGAACAGGTGTGGAAAGACTAAATGAGTGAGTAGGAGAATGAGGAACAGCTGGGAGCAGGAACGGAACGATAGAGAGAGGAGAGAGAGGGAGGGAGAGAGAGAGGGATAGAAAAAGGGAACGAACCTAATAAGACCAGCAGGGGGAAACGAACAGAAGGGAAAGCATAATGACAAGACAATATAAGACAAAACATGACAGTACCCCCCCACTCACCGAGCGCCTCCTGGCGCACTTGAGGAGGAACACTGGCGGCAACGGAGGAAATCATAAATCACAAACGGTCCAGCACGTCCCGAGAAAGAACCCAACTCCTCTCCTCAGGACCGTAACGGAAAACGATAAAAAGGGAAACTAGGGTACTACTCTAAAAAAAAAATGAGACACGGGTAGAGAACTGAAAGCTTTAGAGCAAACAGGACCAAACAGGCCAGGAGAGTAACAACTAGGGACAGACTGAGACACAGCAAGGGCAGGAACAAGAACAGGAGAGATGCGGTGGCAGGGAACAGACTGAGACCCAGCAAGACCAGGAGCAGAAGCAGAAAAAAAATTACCAGACTTATTCTGCGCGCAGTCTGAACACGCAGCCACGAAACGGCGCGTGTCACGCTCCTGAGTAGGCCACCAAAAGCGCTGGCGAATAGAAGCAAGAGTACCTCGAACGCCGGGATGGCCAGCTAACTTGGCAGAGTGAGCCCACTGAAGAACAGCCAGGCGAGTAGAAACAGGAACGAAAAGAAGGTTACTAGGACAAGCGCGCGGCGACGCAGTGTGCGTGAGTGCTTGCTTAACCTGTCCTTCAATTCCCCAGACTGTCAACCCGACAACTCGCCCAACAGGAAGGATCCCCTCGGGATCGGTAGAAGCCACAGAAGAACTAAAGAGACGGGATAAAGCATGAGGCTTGGTGTTCTTAGTACCCGGGCAATAAGAAATAACGAACTCGAAACGAGCGAAAAACAACGCCCAACGAGCATGACGCGCATTCAGTCGTTTGGCAGAACGGATGTACTCAAGGTTCCTTTGGTCAGTCCAAACGACAAAAGGAACGGTCGCCCCCTCCAACCACTGTCGCCATTTGCCTAGGGCTAAACGGATGGCGAGCAGTTCACGGTTAGCCACATCATAGTTACGTTCCGACGGTGACAGGCGATGAGAAAAATACGCGCAAGGGTGGACCCCATCGCCAGTATCGGAGCGCTGGGACAGAATGGCTCCCACGCCCACCCCCGACGTGTCAACCTCGACAATAAACTGTTTAGTGACGTCAGGTGCAACAAGGATAGGAACGGATGCAAAACGCTTCTTGAGGAGATCAGAACAACAATCATACGACCGGTGAGGAGGAAGGGAGTTGGTTCTGGACCGACTGAAGACCGTGCGCAGACCATGATATTCCTCCGGCACTCCTGTCAAATCACCAGGTTCCTCCTGTGAAGAGGGAGCAGAACAAACAGGAGGAATAGCAGACATTAAACACTTCACATGACAAGAAACGTTCCAGGAAAGGATAGAATTACTAGACCAATCAAAAGAAGGATTATGACACACTAGCCAGGGATGACCCAAAACAACAGGTGTAAAAGGTGAACAAAAAATCAAAAAAGAAATGGTCTCACTATGGTTACCAGATACAGTGAGGGTTAAAGGTAGTGTTTCACATAATATACTGGGGAGAGGACTACCATCCAAGGCGAACATGACCGTGGGCTCCCCTAACTGTCTGAGAGGAATGTCATGTTCCCGAGCCCAGGCTTCATCCATAAAACAGCCCTCAGCCCCAGAGTCTATTAATGCACTGCAGGAAGCTGCCGATCCGGTCCAGCGTAGATGGACCGGTAAGGTAGTACAGGTACTTGACGGAGAGGACCGTCTAGTAGCGCTTATCAGTCGCCCTCCGCTTACTGATGAGCTCTGGCCTTTAACTGGACATGAAATGACAAAATGACCAGCGGAACCGCAATAGAGACAGAGGCGGTTGGTGATTCTCCGTTCCCTCTCCTTAGTCGAAATGCGAATACCCCCCAGCTGCATGGGCTCAACACCAGAGTCAGTGGGGAAAGATGGTAGTGTCGGAGAGAGGGGAGACACAGTTAACGCGAGCTCTCTTCTATGAGCTCGGTGACGAAGATCTACCCGTCGTTCAATGCGAATAGCGAGTTCAATCAAAGAATCCACGCTGGATGGAACCTCCCGAGAGAGAATCTCATCCTTAACCTTAGCGTGGAGTCCCTCCAGAAAACGAGCGAGCAGCGCCTGCTCGTTCCAGTTACTGGAGGCAGCAAGAGTGCGAAACTCTATAGAGTAATCCGTAATGGATCGATTACCTTGACATAGGGAAGACAGGGACCAGGAAGCTTCTTTCCCAAAAACTGAACGATCAAAAACCCTTATCATCTCCTCTTTAAAGTTCAGATAATCGTTAGTGCACTCAGCGCTTGCCTCCCAGATAGCTGTGCCCCACTGCCGAGCCCGACCAGTAAGGAGTGATATGACGTAGGCAATCCGAGCTCTCTCTCTTGAGTATGTGTTGGGTTGGAGAGAGAACACTATATCACACTGGGTGAGAAAGGAGCGGCACTCAGTGGGCTGCCCAGAATAACATGGTGGGTTATTAACCCTAGGTTCCGGAGGCTCGGAAGACCCGGAAGTAGCTGGTGGCACGAGACGAAGACTCTGATACTGTCCTGAGAGGTCGGAGACCTGAGCGGCCAGGGTCTCAACGGCATGCCGAGTAGCAGACAATTCCTGCTCGTGTCTGCCGAGCATCGCTCCCTGGAACTCGAGAGTAGAGTAGAGAGAATCCATAGTCGCTGGGTCCATTCTTGGTCGGATCCTTCTATTATGCAGGTGAATGAGGACCCAAAAGCGACTTGGCGAAAACAGAGTCTTTATTCCAGTAAAGGAAATAGGCAATACTCCTAGACAAATCGGAGCAGAAAACAAAACATAAAAAACTAATTCCACTCGTAGTGACGAGGACAGACTGGAGACTCGACCATAAACTGTAGGTTGCCTCGGGAAGGCACCGACCGTAGCAGACTCAGACACCTGCTCACACGCAGCATCTGAGGGAAACAAGACACGACAGGGCGAGACAAAGACACAGCACGGCGAACAATATACAAGGATCCGACAGGACAGAAACGGAAAACAAGGGGAGAAATAGGGACTCTAATCAGAGGACAAGATAGGGAACAGGTGTGGAAAGACTAAATGAGTGAGTAGGAGAATGAGGAACAGCTGGGAGCAGGAACGGAACGATAGAGAGAGGAGAGAGAGGGAGGGAGAGAGGGATAGAAAAAGGGAACGAACCTAATAAGACCAGCAGGGGTAAACGAACAGAAGGGAAAGCATAATGACAAGACAATATAAGACAAAACATGACACATGCAGTCAGACCAATAACAACGTCTCTTTAGCAATGCACTCTCTGGTGTTGTGGCAACAGCCCAAGGCGCCCAGCTGTTACAGGAATACTGTCTGTCAGCCTGTCGGTAGTGAAATTGACCTCTGAGTCATGGGGGCCATTAAGAAGACGACTGTATAGGGACAGGATTGCTGTCGCTGAGTGACGCTTAATGAAATCATTGAGGTACTGATGCATTATTGACGAGTTTGTCATAGCAACTGGCTGCACGGTGCATTCAAGGGACATTGTGTGCCTGTCTGTTCACGTGGCCTATTCACGTGGTCTATTCACTGAGTGTACAAAACATTAGGAACACCTGCTCTTTTCATGACATAGACTGACCAGGTGAATCCCAGTGAAAGCTCTGATCCCTTGTTGATGTTAAATCCACTTCAATCAGTGTAGAGGAAGGGGAGGAGACAGGTTAAAGAAGGATTTTTAAGTCTTGAGACAATTGAGACACGGAATGTGTGTGTGTGTGTGCGATTCAAAAGGTGACCAAAGATTTAAGTGCCTTTGAACCGGCTATGGTAGTAGGTGCCAGGTGCAGCGGTTTGAGTGTGTCAAGAACTGCAACGCTGCTAGGTTTTTCCACACTCAACAGTTTACCTTGTGTATCAAGAATGGTCCACTACCCAAAGGACATCCATCAAACTTGGCAAAACTGTGGGAAGCATTGGAGTCAACATGGGCCAGCATGCTTGTGGAATGCTTTCGACACCTTATAGAGTCAAATTGAGGCTGTTCTGAGGGCAAAAGGGGGTGCAACTCAATATTAGGAAGGTCATGTTTTGTACACACAGTGTACAGTATATCTGCAGGCTAAATGTCACCCAGCAATTTGTGTTTATAGTTTTCAGTTGCAGTAAGAAAAGGTTTTAAGATAAACTCATACATTATGTTTTGAAGTGGATCTAAAGTTTGCACATCAAGTCAACTCATTAAAATTGCTCCAATGGAACCTGTTGTAACATAACATCATTTGCCAACATTGCTTATCAAACTCCAGTCAAAATCATGACGGCCTAATGTTCTCATCAGCACCACATGGAATCGAACTGTTTTCAGACATATTGATAATGTTTCTCTATTTGTACCTATAACATCTCTTCCATCTCGCTCGCTCGCTCTCTCTCTCTGTTTAGAACTCCATGAATCTGCCTCCAGACAAGGTGAAGATCCTGTGTCAGTACGACAACGAGAAGAAGTGGGAACTGGTCTGTGATCAGGTGATCAACTCCACTGCACAAGACAACAGTCTACTGTACCGTTAACGTTTCAATAACACCTAGTGGATAACGTTACAGTAACCGGATGTAATCATAGTTCTTAGGGGAACTTCAGGTAACATGATAACCATGTGAAACCTCTTTAGAGAATTCTACGTTGTGATGAATCAAGCCCTGATGATATGCACTGCATCCTTTAAGCTTGGCAGAACTTCGTATAGAGGCGTTGAGGTGTCAATTTTGTTGTTGTTGTGGTGTCCTGGTCTCTAGGAAAGCACCCCATTGACACACCATTGCAGTGAGAGTGGTTGTTCATACACACACTTGCGCACGCAAGAAACAACCACCCGCCACCGCACATGTGCACACACGCACACACTTTGCATCCTGCTAGGAACCTCGTCAAAATTGTACGTTGCTGTGGCAACATTGACGAGGCAGATAACTTCCTGTGGCTCAGGGGGGAGTGACACACAGGACACCTGTCACTGTCACTGTCGCACAGACCTGCAGTGGTTCAATGTTGTCCCTTCCATTATCTAGCACAGCTAAAGCCATTGTTAACAAAGGCTGTCTATCTCTACTCTGACCTGGCATTGAATGATAGATTGATATTCTGACATGCAAAGCTCTGCCTCACCAACAAATATATCATTGGTTATACTTGTATAAATAAGCAGCGTAATCACCCCAATTGACTCATTCACCCCCCCCCCCCCCCCCCCTCCCCTGTATCTCCTCTCCCCTGTAGCTATCGTTGCTGTCAATGAGAATGTGTTCTCAGTCAACTTACCTGGTCAAATAAGGGTTCAAATAAAAATCATCAAGGCCGTGAAGTCCCTGCTGTGTTCTGCCCTCTGGTCCCCTTCTCCCACAGTGCACCCATGTAATCAACATCATTAGATACGCTCTAACATCTCTCTCTCTCTCTCTCTCTCTCTCTCTCTCTCTCTCTCTCTCTCTGTCTCTCTCTGTCTGTCTGTCTGTCTGTCTGTCTGTCTGTCTGTCTGTCTGTCTGTCTGTCTGTCTGTCTGTCTGTCTGTCTGTCTGTCTGTCTGTCTGTCTGTCTGTCTGTCTGTCTGTCTGTCTGTCTGTCTGTCTGTCTGTGTCTGTGTCTGTGTCTGTGTCTGTGTCTGTGTCTGTGCCTGCCTGCCTGTCTGTCTGTTCTCCTTCCTACAGGAACGATTCCAAGTGAAGAATCCTCCCTCTGCTTACTTGCTGAAGCTCAAAAGTTATCTTGACCAGGGAGGGGTCAGTCGCAAGGTACTGTACCAGTACAGTCCTGTAAGAGGTCCAGTCTGGGCTATGGCCCTGCTCAGATACTTTCAAAAACATAATTTATTGAAGTATTCATTTTTCGCAAAAGCTATGTTTAAAAAAACACTGGTTTCATCCATAGCTAAGTTACCACTTGTTTTGTTTACTATACACCATCAAACATTTCTCCACAACGATAATGACCTTGTTATGCGTGTTATGACAGTTCAAGAGGCGGGTCCAAGAGTCCACACAGGTCTTAAGAGAGCTGGAGATTTCCCTGAGGACCAATCATATCGGGTGAGACCCGCCCCTTACCCAACTTTTCTGCTTTCATCAGCACTCCATCTATTGATCCTTACACAAGCTACATTTAATTGATTTATTTATACAGGTAGGTCAATTAAATGGCACTTCCGCCACTTTTCAAGCTCATATTCATTACCGCTAGCACCATACCAGTTTCTACATTCTATGATCTGTGTTTGAAAAGATAAGATTAAAAGCAAGATTTTTATTCAAAACCTGCAACGAGTTTCTAGCCAAAGGGAGGATATTTAGAACTTTTTAACATAATTTTTTGTTCTTCTACAAAACATAGAAATGCACAGTTTTCACATTGGTATTGTGCTGTAGATAATGAAAATGAGGTTGAAAAGGGATGGAATTGCCCTTTAAGAACAAATTCTTATTTACAATGACCTGTCAGGGTGCAGCAAGTATAACACACAAACAATACACAGGCAGTAAAACCGTCAGTAAAGCATTCAGTAATAGACAGCATAAATAACTGATGATGATAAAACAGCTATGAACTCGACCAACAAAATACTAATACTGTAAAATGGCTTTAAAAATATATATATATATTCAACATTTCTTTTGACAGGGTCTCTTTTACAGATAAATCCAATCAAACACTATACAGAATTACTAAACATTAAAGAAAAAATGACTTTAATCATCATAGAGGTCTCTGATCATTACACTGAACTGACATAGGGGGACCAGAACATATATTTTCAGAAAGCTCCGAAAGTTGTTCCACATACAGGGTGCAAAAAATAACCAAAAAACATCTTTCCCCAACTCTGTGGAGACCGTCGGGTTCCTCCAGTGATATCCAAGCCTAAGACTGGGTTTGGTCATTTGTAAGACTACATTGAATTTAGTCTTCCTATGATGATAGGAAGTTTGCATGAGTGCTTTGTAGATAAACACAAGAAAATGCTGCTCTCTCTTTACATACAAAGAGGCCCAACCCACTTTTTGATTCACAATGATGAATGTCACGACAATGGGCCTCAGGATCTCGTCACGGTATCTCTGTGCATTCAAATTGCCATTGATAAAATGCAATTGTGGTCATTGTCCGTAGCTTATGCCTGCCCATACCATAACCCCACCATCACCATGGGGCTCTCTGTTCACAACGTTGACATCATCAAACCGCTTGCTCACACGACGCCATACACATGGTCTGCGGTTGTGAGGCCAGTTGGATGTACTGACAAATTCTCTAAAACGATGTTGGAGATGGCTTATGGTAGAGAAATTAACATTCAATTCTCTGGCAACAGCTCTGGTGGACATTCCTGCATTCACCATGCCAATTGCACGCTCCCTCCAAACTTGAGCCATCTATGACAAAACTGCACATTTTAGAGTGGCCTTTTATTGTCCCCAGTACAAGGTGCACCCATGTAATGATCATGTTGTTTCATCAGCTTCTTGATATGCCACACCTGTCAGGTAGATAGATTATTTTGGCAAAGAGGAAATGCTCACTAACAGGGACGTAAACAAAGTTGTGCATAACATTTGAGCTAAAACAAAAAGTGAAAATCTCATCTCATGAAACATGGGACCAACACTTTACACGTTGCTTTTACATTTTTGTTCAGTGTATATACAACATACGACATTACAAAACATATGAAGAAAATCAGACACATTTATCATCATAGAGGTCTCTGATCATTTCACTGAACTGACATAGGGGGACCAGAACATCTCATTTCAGAGATCTCGGTGAGTTGTTCCACATGAAGGGCTCAAAAAACCTCAAATCAGCTTCACCCAACCCACTTTTTGATACAAAACACAATGATAAGTTCTATATCCATCACCAGTAATAAACCTAAGTGAACAATGGAAAACAGCATCTAGGTGTTTAATTGTAGATTCTGCTGCATGCACATAGATAATATCCCCATAATCTAAAATCGACATAAGTGGCCTGGACAATTTCCTTCCTATTAACAAAAGTCAGACATGCTTTTTTTCTGTAAAATAAACCAACTTTGAACTTGAACTTCTTCACCAGCTCAGTGACATGTTTTTTAAATAACAGTTTGTCATCAAGACAGATACCAACATATTTGTAGGAAGGAACTCACGCAATTTCTGTACCGTTCAAACTAGTCATTACAAATTCATGCAAATCTAGGTTATGGGACATGCCTTTTGTTTTGATTGCATTTAGCACTACTTTTAGATCCAACAGTGACCTCTGCAACGCTTGAAAATCAGGTTGTATGTGGAAAGAACAATCAACTGACAGGCCAGGACCAGTATGACCACCAAGCTGAGATAAAATCTCTGAACCTTTTCAGTAATGATGCAGCAGTCTAAAACTGCTTGCTTAGGCAGGGAAGTAGAGGAATT
Source organism: Oncorhynchus gorbuscha (assembly GCF_021184085.1). Taxonomy (NCBI): domain Eukaryota; kingdom Metazoa; phylum Chordata; class Actinopteri; order Salmoniformes; family Salmonidae; genus Oncorhynchus; species Oncorhynchus gorbuscha. The sequence continues at coordinate 49,738,696 of NC_060179.1, forward strand.
GCCCCGCTTCAGCAAATTATTGTTTTTCCAGAATTTAGAGGGATCGCTAACAGAGTCTGTCATAACGCTAAAGGAAGTAGTTTGATGTGGCCTGTTTATCGGAGTCAGTGCACCCATTTCTTAATTCCCTAAATAGCTGCTAATCAGCTAACAAGCCAGTGTGTCTAGCCATTTCATATCAAGAGGAGGATTGAGAGTATAGTCGTGGCCAAAAGTTTTGAGAATGACACAAATGTTAATTTTCAAAGTCTGCTGCCTCAGAATGTATGATGGCAATTTGCATATACTCCAGAATGTTATGAAGAGTGATCAGATGAATTACAATTAATTGCAAAGTCCCTATTTTCCATGCACATGAACTGAATCCCCCCAAAACTTTTCCACTGCATTTCAGCCCTGCCACAAAAGGACCAGCTGACATCATGTCAGTAATTCTCTCGTTAAAACTTGTTAGGGATTTGGTTCCGCTGTTGGGACCAAATCAGCGGAAATTTCAAGAGCGCCACCTATAGTTTTTGATAAAACTCAAACTTTCATTAAAACACACATGCAAGGTACTGAATTAAAGCTACACTCATTGTGAATCTAGCCACCGTGTCAGATTTGTAAAATGCTTTTCGGCGAAAGCATGAGAAGCTATTATCTGATAGCATGCACCCCCCAAAGTACTGGAACGTCACCTAAAACAACAGATTTTGCGGTAGCCGGCGCTACCCAAAACGCAGAAATAAAATATAAAACATTCATTACCTTTGACGAGCTTCTTTCTTGGCACTCCTATATATCCCATAAACATCACAATTGGGTCTTTTTCCCGATTAAATCCGTCATTGTATAGCCAAAATGTAGTTTTCCTTAGACCGGTCTGATCCAGGAATATTCCATTTTACAAGACGCAACGTCACTTTTTAAAATGACAAAAGTTGCCTATAAACTTTTACAAATCACTTGAAACTACTTTTCTAAACCAACTTTAGGTATTAATAAACGTTAATAATCTATACAATTCATCACGGGGCGATCTGTATTCGATAGCAGCTAGTCTTGAAATCAGCGTCCATGTTTTCCATTTTCACAACATCCTGTGGAGAGACTAAAACAGGAAAGGCCAAAACGTCATACAACCAAGGATTAAGTAGGCTGGAAATGCCAGCACTGGCGACATCGTGTGGAAGCTGTAGGCGTTTACAGGGCATCTTCATTTATTTGCAGTCGCCTTAAACAATACATTGACTGGCGGATTAATATATTTTTTGTGTTTTTGGAGAACAGTTTTTCGAGGGATTTTTACTCCTAAACACGTTATGTTATAGCCACAGAGACTTCAGAGTGTTTTCTATACACACATACTTATCATTTGCATATACTATATTCCTGGCATGAGTAGCAGGACTTTGAAATGTTGCGCGATTTTTAACAAAAAGCTGCGAAAATTCACATGATCCATAACAGGTTTTAACACAGGTGTGAGTGTTGACGAGGACAAGGCTGGAGATCACTCTGTCATGCTGATTGAGTTCGAATAACAGACTGGAAGATTCAAAAGGAAGGTGGTGCTTGGAATCATTGTTCTTCCTCTGTCATCTATGGTTATCTGCAAGGAAACATGTCATTGCTTTGCCCAAAAAGGGCTTCACAGGGCTAAACACCCAATTGTGATGTTTATGGGATATATAGGAGTGCCAAGAAAGAAGCTCGTCAGTAATCAACTCAAATCAAATTTATTTATATAGCCCTTCGTACATCAGCTGATATCTCAAAGTGCTGTACAGAAAACCATTCTAAAACCCCAAACAGCAAGCAATGCAGGTGTAGAAGCACGGTAGGAAAAACTCCCTAGAAAGGCCAAAACCTAGGAAGAAACCTAGAGAGGAACCAGGCTATGTGGGGTGGCCGGTCCTCTTTTGGCTGTGCCGGGTGGAGATTATAACAGAACATGGCCACGGTGTTCAAATGTTCATAAATGACCAGCATGGTCAAATAATAATAATCACAGGCAGAACAGTTGAAACTGGAGCAGCAGCACGGCCAGATGGACTGGGGACAGCAAGGAGTCATCATGTCCGGTAGTCCTGAGGCATGGTCCTTGGGCTCAGGTCCTCTGAGAGAGAGAAAGAAAGAGAGAAAGAGAGAATTAGAGAGAGCATACTTAAAATTCACACAGGACACCGGATAGGACAGGAGAAGTACTGCAGATATAACAAACTGACCCTAGCCCCCCGACACATAAACTACTGCAGCATAAATTCTGGAGGCTGAGACAGGAGGGGTAAGATTGCGCCTAAATCAACCATTTATCGGATCATCAAGAACTTCAAGGTGAGCGGTTCAGTTGTTGTGAAGAAGGCTTCAGGGCACCCAAGAAAGTCCAGCAAGCGCCAGGACCGTCTCCTAAAGTTGATTCAGCTGCAGGATCAGGGAACCACCAGTACAGAGCTTGCTCAGGAATGGCAGCAGGCAGGTTTGAGGGCATCTACATGCATAGTGAGGTGAAGACTTTTGGAGGATGGCCTGGTGTCAAGAAGGGCAGCAAAGAAGCCATTTCTCTCCAGGAAAAACATCAGGGACAGACTGATATTCTGCAAAGGGTACAGGGATTGGACTGTTGAGGACTGGGGTAAAGTCATTTTCTCTGATGAACCCCCTTTCCGATTGTTTGGGGCATCCGGAAAAACCTTGTCTGGAGAAGACAAGGTTCCTGAGACCATTTATATGTGGGGTTGCTTCTCAGCCAAGGGAGTGGGCTCACTTCAAATTTTGTCTAAGAACACAGCCATGAATAAATAATGGTACCAACATCTCCCAACCATCCAGGAACAGTTTGGTGATGAACAATGCCTTTTCCAACACGATGGAGCACCTTGTCATAAGTAAAAAGTGATAACTCATTGGCTCGGGGAACAAAAAAATATATATATATTTTGGGTCCATGGCCAGGAAACTCCCCAGACCTTAATCCCATTGAGAACTTGTGGTCAATCCTCAAGAGGCGGGTGAACAAACAAAACCCCAGCAAATATGACAAACTCCAAGCATTGATTATGCAATAATGGGCTGCCATCAGTCAGTATGTGGCCCAAAAGTTTATTGACAGCATGCCAGGGCAGATTGCAGAGGTCTTGAAAAAGAAGGGTCCCCACTGAAAATATTGACTCTTTGCATCAAAAAACACTTATGCACTTGACACTTATGCAATGCTTGTAATTATACTTCAGTATTCCATAGTAACATCTGACAAAAATATCTAAAGACACTGAAGCAGCAAACTTTGTGGAAATTAATATTTGTGTCATTCTCAAAACTTTTGTCCACGACTGTACATGAAAGCATTTAAGATACTCTTTGAAGAGGTAGGGCTTCAGGTGCTTTTGGAAGATGGACACGGACTCTGATGTCCTAGCTTCAGTGAGATGCTGGTTCCACCATTGGGGTGCTAGGACAGAGATGAGCTTTGACTGGGCTGCCCTTCCATATGGGTGGTATGGCCAAGATACCAGAGGTGGCATAACGGAGTGCTCAGGTTGTGGTGTAGGGTTTGAGCATAGCCTGAAGGTAGCGAGGGGTAGTTACTTTTGCTGCTCCGTAGGCAAGTACCAGGTTTTTGTAGTGGATGCAAGCTTCAACTGGAAGCCAGTGGAGTGTGTGGAGGTGCGGGGTGAAATGGGAGAACTTAGGAAGGTTGAAAACCAGGCGGGCTGCAGGGGTTTGATGGCACAAGCAGGTAGCCCAGCCAAAAGAAAGTTGCAGTAGTCAGGACGGGAGATGATAAGTGCCTGAATTAGGTCCTGCACCTCTTCCTGTGTGAGGTAGGGTCGTACTCTACAGATGTTGTACTCTACGGAGTGAGTCACTACTTTGATGTTTGCAGAAAACAACAGGGTGTTGTCCAGGGTCACTCCAATGTTCCTTGCACTGTGGGAGGGTGACTCTGGAGTTGTCAACCGGGATGGAGATTTCTTTGAGCGGTCAGGCCTTCCCCGGGAGGAAGAGCAGCTCCGTCTTGTTGAGCTTGAGGTGGTGGGCCGACATCCGTATCACCACCTCAGTGTCAGAAGGGGGTAAGGAGAAATGTAGTCAAGTGCCATCCGCATAGCAATGATAGGGGAGACCATGTGAAGATATGACGCAGCCGAGTGACTTGGTGTATATAGAGAAGAGGAGAGGGCCTATAACCGAGCCCTGGGGGACACCAGTAGTGAGAGTATGTGGTGTAGACACAGATTCTCTCCATGTCACCTGGTAGGAGTGGCCTTCTGGGTACGATGCAATTCAAGAGTGTGCAGAGCCTGAGACACCCAGCACTGAGAGGGGGGAGAGGAGGATCTGTTTCACGGTGAAGGCAAGGGATAGATCTAGGAGGATGAGAACAGAGGAGAGAGAGTCAGCTTTGGCAGTGTGGAGAGCCTCCATGACACAGAAAAGAGCCGTCTCGACTGAGTGACCCATCTTGAAGCCTGAATGGTTAGGGTCAAGTAGATCGTTCTGAGAGAGATAACGAGAGAGTTGATCAGAGACAGCACACTCAAGTGTTTTGGAAAGGACATAAAGAAGGGATACAGGTCTATAGTTTGACATCAGATGAGTCGAGTGTTGGTTTCTTGAGGGGAGCGATTTGAGTCGTTTTGAAGTCAGAGGGGATGCAGCCAATGGTCATGGATGAGTTTATGAGGGTAGTGAGGAATGGGATGGCCTGGAGAAGGGAGGAGGGGATGGGTTCGGTTACTAATTGCTGATTGCCTAGGAGAGACATATTTTGGTTTATGGACACTTTTATAACCAACAGCTCATATATTTTGGAGACAGGGATGCTAAGAGAGCATGATGCCACAAGAGAAGATTTTACATAAATGGTCACCCCTCCAACCTTTTTAGTCTATTACATCTGAAAGTCCAACCCCTCTGTGACATTTGAAAATAACAGGAGTATCTATGGAGACAAAAGAGTCTATAGAACTGGATTAGCTAGCCACAATAGGCTTCCTGATTGGACTCAACGTTGTAGAGCCATCAGTAGAATGAGGTAAATGTGCACAAGATTACTATTGACAATACCCATATGCTTATGAGCACATGTAGCCAAACGATAGCTTGATACGAAACTATAAATAGTATAGGTGGCACTAACAACAGTGGGTTCCTTTATGGTAGTTAACAGAGCTTTGGTGAGGACTGAAATACTGTACAATTATTGATATTAATTTGCAAACCATAAAATGCTGGATTTAGGGTTCCCACTAGTTAACACATCCACATAGTCAAAATTGTCGATATCGTAGAAGTTCAGGAAAAAACAAACATTTAAGTTAGGAATAAGGTTAGGGTTAGGTTTAAAATCAGATCTTAATCAAATAAATGGTAGAAATAGACGAGATTTAGCCATAATTATTACATTTTGGCTGCGTTATCTAGCGACAACCTGGATTTAGGCTTGCAGGGTCTAGCATCAGGGTTAGATGCTATTGCATAGCTACAGTCAGATGTAAGTATTTTTGTTGTTGTCGTGCTTGTGAGCGTCGTGCTTGTGAGATTCTTTCACCTTTTGGTTGAGTGAGATTGTTGTTTTACTTGCGGTTACAAAATCTTAGACCAACAATCCAGTTGTAACCTTATTAATACTGTTATGCTTGATTGTTGTAAAGGTATGTTGCTTTAAAGTGTCACCGTATGTGCAGTTATTGTAATGTCTAGTCGTTGCTGTGGTCCAATCTGAGTATTATTATGTCTGGATGTCTGTAATGTGTGTCTGATTGGGGTTGTAGTTACGTCTGACCGTTGAAAAATCCGATTCTTGTAAGGTGTGCCCGTTGTGTCTTATTATAATATCCTGTTTCCCCTCTTCTCCAGCTGGGCTCAGGAGTTTCTCGGTGAGGAGAACAGAGGTCTGGACGTCCTGGTTGACTACCTGTCCTTCGCCCAATGTGCCGTCACGTAAGTACCAGTCCTTCACATCTACAGCGCCTTCAGAAAGTATTCCTTCTCCTTGACTTGTTACACATTTTGTTGTGTTACAGCCTGAATTCAACATGGATTAAATCGTTGTTTTTTTCCACTCACCTGCACACAATACCCCATAGTGACAAAGTGAAATCATGTTTTTTTTTTACATCTAATTTACATAGGTATTCACACCCCTGAGTCAATACTTTGTAGAATCAACTCAAACTGAGTCAAATAAAAAAAAAGTGACACAATAAAATAACAATAACGAGGCTATATGCAGGGGGTACCGGACCGAGTTAATGGTCGGGGTTCAGGTTAGTCGAGGTAATATGTACATGTCGGGGTAAAGTGACTGTGCATAGATAATACACCGAGAGTAAAAGCAGAGTAAATAAAAAGAGATTCAATGTAAATAGTCCGGTTAGCCATTTGATTAAATGTTTAGCAATCTTATGGCTTGGGGGTAGAAGGAGCCTTTTTTTAGGACCTTCCTCTGAAACCGCCTGGAGACTGTTGTCCTTCATGCAGGTTCTCCCATTTCAGCCAAGGAACTAGTTCTGTCAGAGTGGTCAGAGTGGTGCTTTGTCACCATCAGCAAGGTCCTTATTGTCCGGTTGTTCAGTTTCAATATACGTACTAATGATGGAGACCACGTTGCTCTTGGAAACTTTCAACACACTAGAAATTGATTCTTTATAAGGGCACAACCCGAGACCCAGACACGGGAGGCAGATGGTTTGAATCTCTGATATTTATTATAATCCTAAAGGGTAGGCAAGAGAATGGTCGTGGACAGGCAAAAGATCAAAACCAGGTCAGAGTCCAGGAGGTACAAAGTGGCAGGCAGGCAGAATGGTCAGGCAGGCGGGTTCAGAGTCCAGACAGGCAAGGGTCACAACCGGCAGGACTAGCAAAAACAGAGCGAAGGTAACAGCTGGAGAACGGGAAAAACATGCTGGTTGACTTTACAAAAAATACAAACTATTGTGTGTGGTATTGTGTGTAGATGGGAGAGACAAAAACATATATTTCATCCATTTTGAATTGAGGCTGTAACACAACAAAATGTGGAATAAGTAAAGGGCAATAAATACTTTCTGAAGGCCCTTGTACGTGAATGGGACAATCTGTGAGGAAAATGTTTAGATGTTTAGGCTTCAACATGACGTAGGTCTTTATGGTAGTTCTGGTTCTTTCCTTCTTTTTGGGACACTTTAGTAATGAAACATATCTGAGGGCTTTAGAGTTAACATTTAAATTAACTTTAATATTCCACATTGATAATATTGGGTCAACTCTCCCATTCATGTCCAAATTCCTGCTACTTTGGACTCTCAGCTATGACATGGAAAGTTTGGACAATGGGACTTCCACACCAGAAAAATCAGTGGAGGACTTGACTAGGAGTGCCAGTAACTCTCCAACCCATGGTGGTTCTAAAGCTGCTCGTGCCCTTACTGTGAGGTGAGTGTTACCAGGAATTGGTGAGAAGAATGGACATGAGCTTCTGTCTGTTAGATTTACATTTACATTTACATTTAAGTCATTTAGCAGACGCTCTTATCCAGAGCGACTTACAAATTGGTGCAATCACCTTATGACATCCAGTGGGACAGTCACTTAACAATAGTGCATCTAAAACTTAGGGGGGGTGGGGTGAGAGGGATTACTTAACCTATCCTAGGTATTCCTTAAAGAGGTGGGGTTTCAGGTGTCTCCGGAAGGTGGTGATTGACTCCGCTGTCCTGGCGTCGTGAGGGAGTTTGTTCCACCATTGGGGGGCCAGGGCAGCGAACAGTTTTGACTGGGCTGAGCGGGAGCTGTACTTCCTCAGTGGTAGGGAGGCGAGCAGGCCAGAGGTGGATGAACGCAGTGCCCTTGTTTGGGTGTAGGGCCTGATCAGAGCCTGGAGGTACTGAGGTGCCGTTCCCCTCACAGCTCCGTAGGCAAGCACCATGGTCTTGTAGCGGATGCGAGCTTCAACTGGAAGCCAGTGGAGAGAACGGAGGAGCGGGGTGACGTGAGAGAACTTGGGAAGGTTGAACACCAGACGGGCTGCGGCGTTCTGGATGAGTTGAAGGGGTTTAATGGCACAGGCAGGGAGCCCAGCCAACAGCGAGTTGCAGTAATCCAGACGGGAGATGACAAGTGCCTGGATTAGGACCTGCGCCGCTTCCTGTGTGAGGCAGGGTCGTACTCTGCGGATGTTGTAGAGCATGAACCTACAGGAACGGGCCACTGCCTTGATGTTAGTTGAGAACGACAGGGTGTTGTCCAGGATCACGCCAAGGTTCTTGGCGCTCTGGGAGGAGGACACAATGGAGTTGTCAACCGTGATGGCGAGATCATGGAACGGGGAGTCCTTCCCCGGGAGGAAGAGCAGCTCCGTCTTGCCGAGGTTCAGCTTGAGGTGGTGATCCGTCATCCACACTGATATGTCTGCAAGACATGCAGAGATGCGATTCGCCACCTGGTCATCAGAAGGGGGAAAGGATAGATGGGACAGAGGTTGGACTACACTTGTAGTTCTTGCATCCTAGATTCATGGGCATTAATTGTGAGGAAAGAACAATGACTCTCACTCATCCCACACACATTGTGACATACACACACCCCATTTCCCCTGCCATCAAGCTAGAGTTGAAAAACAAATGGCGTAACAAATGTCAACATTCTCATAAGGCCTACCAAATGTTGGAAATTATAAGCAGAAACTTCATTTAATTTACAGACACACTCACACACCTCTATAATCCTTTTCATCTGGAGGAACCACATTGCTGTCACACTAACTGTTTTGTAGGGTAAATGTTGGATGCAGCATGCCTCCCTCTCAACAATGTAGTCTGTCTAAATGTAAATGTGAGCAATATCTGACTAGGGGCAAAGCATCAGACATTACACCCATCAACAGACATCTTGAAGTCAATTTTGGGGCACTGTCTGTCATTGATACTTCCAAGAGGAGTGTGCGTGAGCGTCGCAAAACAAATTTAGAAATCCTTCTTATTCAAGTATTGCACCCACACTGCACGCGCGCGCCAACGAGCGTCTGCGACGCCAAGGGCTAAAACATAATTCATTCCTATTTCTGAAGCAAATCGCGCTGCAAGTCCTGCCTCTCCCATCTCCTCATTGGTTTATAGAAGCAGGTACCCACGCGCCATCTCCTCATTGGTTATACCCACGTGGGTGAAAGAAAGACGAGCTGTTTTGCCTGTCGTCGTGGTAATACAATGAAAGTTTAGATGCGATCACCATATGAATTAAATGATGAAAACGCCTGGAAGGAGGAGAGATGACTAGAAACGATTCGGTTGGCCGTTTTATGTGTGGCTTAATTGTCGGAGTAGAGGTCCATGTGCATTTCAGGTTAAATAACAACTCAATGTTTATATCCCTGGACAAATTAGCTCGCAACAGCAAGCTAGCTAAATAGGACAAATTAACGTTAGCTAGCAGGTGCAAGCTAACTAGCTACATTGCTTACATGTTTAGTTATTTTCGACTTGTCCCCAAATTAATGTGTGTGTGTGGGGGGCTAGAATGACTCTAGCACTGAACATGTAGGCGAGGGAGTCATTCTTAATCTATGAACAATTTTGAAGTATGTAATCATTCTAAACACAGAGAGTTTACATTGTGTAGCTATTTAAACATACATTTACATTTAAGTCATTTAGCAGACGAGCGACTTACAAGGGATTTGAATGAAAATGTGTTACTACGGCTTTGGTGTTATATAATAACCCCACATTTGTGCAATGCAAAGCGCTATGCATGAGTAATAACATGTTAATAACAGCTACGTTTCTCACCTGGCAGATTAAACTCTCTCCACAACAGGAAAGCGCTGAGGAAGTCCCGCCTTGTCAGTCAGAAAGACGACGTTCACCTCTGCATCATGTGTCTACGTGCCATCATTAACTACCAGGTACATACCTCCCCATGGAAACCTTATTTAACCTTTATTCAACCTATAATATTTTGCCAAGTAGGCCTATTCACCTCTATGTCTACTGTTAGAACAGAGCGACTCAATAGAGTTAGCTAGGAATAACGTTTATTTTAGCCTCACAGTTTGTGGTTTTTCACACCGTAACTTGATGCCTCCCTCCTGTGCTGGGAGACTGAAAAAAAGACAGTTGACGAGGCTTTGTGTCAGTAGGAATCAAGTCTACCCTGCAGTATATGTCAAATGACTGACAATGATGATGACGGACAACTGTGTGTATGTGTGTTTAGTCTGGGTTTAACCTGGTGATGACCCACCCATGCTGTGTGAACGAGATCACGCTCAGCCTCAACAACAGGAACCCCAGGTGAAGACCTGTATTATTAGTGTGTGTGTGTGGAGTTTGTATTTCTGTCTGTTGTGTAAAATAACATTGTGGTTGAGTGTGTGTGTGCGTGTGTTTTTTAGTTTTACTATCTTTGTGGGGACCAGAAGTGGGGACATTTCGCCTGTCCACAGAAGGAAAAAGGCTATGTTAGGCTTAGCGCTTAGGTTTAATGTCAGGGTTACAATAGGGTTACGGTTCGGGTTTAGAGTAAGGAGTTAGGCTTATGGGTTTGGGGTTAAGGTTAAGGGCTATGTAAAATAGGATTTTGAATGGGAACCAATTGTTTGGCCCCCACAAGGATAGTAAAACAAACGTGAGTGTGTGCGTGCGTACGTGTTTGTGTGTGTATGAGGGTATTATAATGTACACTTCTACCCATCAGGACCAAGGCCCTGGTGCTGGAGCTGCTGGCTGCCGTGTGTCTAGTGAGGGGGGGTCATGACATCATCCTCTCCGCCTTCGACAACTTCAAAGAGGTTTGAGGGTTATCCAAGACGACAGTCTCTTCGCCAACAAGCCCTACACCCCTCTCTCAATACTCTCAATATCATATTACATGTCATAGAGGCTCCCAGTTTCCCAAATCTCCCATTGACGTCACAGTGCACAATTTTACGCAACGCTTACATTAGTTACATGCAGAGATCTCTCCAAAAATTAGGACTTGGCCATCAGTCGCCTGCGTGCTTTCCTTGACTCACACTAGCAGTGTGAACACGGCTCACTCCAAGTCAAACTCTCAACCCCCATCCAAAGACATCCTGTCTCAGTTTGAAACCCCACCACCCCCTTCACACATCGGACCCCATGGCAGCTGTCGTAGCAGTTGTCCCCTATAAGCAGACACAAAGTAAATAAGGGGTGGGGGTGAGGGGGGGGGGGGAGCACAAACATTCGTAACATTTGTTGGCAACATGACAGTTGAACTTTTCTGTGGACCTTTCATCAGTGTCTGTCAAGGGAGCAACTGTTGCCAACAGAAAAAGACCTCCATGAATAGGGTTACCCAGACATTGTGATGTAGACCTGGGTATTATTAGCAGTGGGCAGATCTTCGTACTTGAGGCCCCACTGCAACCTAGGGGTAGTTGCCCCTAAGCACTGATCTGTGGTCAGTTTTGTCTTTTGTCTTTCCTGATTGGCATAAGTAGGAATGGGGTGAGTGAAGCTGATCCTAGATCAGTAGTTATGTGAAACCTCTCCCTAGTGCGGATAATTACATGGACATTGACCAGAGCAGACAACTCTCTATCAAAAGGTCTCACATTCGCTCGTTTCCTATGACGTATGTCTGGTGGCTTGAGGAAGTATCAGAACACATGATATATCAGTGTTGGTTACTTACAGTCCGCATTTTTAAAGACCTATAATATGACACTCAGAGATAGGCATCGGTTAAACAACACACACAAAGTTGTGAAATATTTAAAAGAGGGATTGAGTTTTTCTACCCTCTTTCAAATCAGCTCGATAAAAGTCATCAATAATTGCGCTATCCAGAGCTCTCGCCTCATATTCAATCGCACACGTTGTTTACGCAATACCTTAGAGTAGTATCCTCGCATCCGTTTACAGAGCTGGCATCAAAAGTGGCACAGTGAGTGGTCCTTGTTTCGGTACAGCGCAGAGAGACTGTGTGGGTGAGAGACTAATGGAGGGAGAGAGCGAGAGATGACAGATAGCACATTGTAGAGGAGTGAAGTAGCGGAGGCGGAAGTGCTGCGGGCCAGGCTGGCTCCTGTTGCCCACAGTGGCAGAGCGTGGGCATTGTTGGGGTACAGGCTGGCAGGTTGAAGTGCAGGCCTGCATTATTTAGTGGACATGAGCGGGTAGAGGGGAAGGCGGCGTGAGTCCGTAAAGACATATCACACACGTGATAATGGATATCACACAATAAGAGTTGTCCAACTGATATATTTCAGTTTCAAACACACTACTTACTCCTAGAGTGCAGAGTGTTCTGAACCCACTTCTGTATGTAGGAGTAATGCTGATGTTTTCTCTTCCATTATTAAAGTCAGTTTACTTCTATTATTGAAGTCATTTGTGATGGCCTAGGGGCGGAGAGAGAGTGGGAGGGAGGAGAGGCATAACAAGTGAAAGATAGACCGCGTGGGGTACAGCTGGCTGTATTTAAGGATACCCCCCCGTGCATATTTGTAGTGTTGCAGTGCAGAATTATGTGCCCAATCGAAAAACTTTTTGCCTTCCATTTATGTCGTTCATAAGGTATGTGGAGAGAAGAGCCGCTTTGAGAAGCTCATGGAGTATTTCTGCAATGAAGAAAGCAACATTGACTTTATGGTGAGTCTGGCTCCAAAGTGCGCAAATCGAGTTCATTAGGTGTTCCTTATGTCCATCTCCATCTGTACACAGAAGAGATATTGCTCAGACTTGAGAATCAAGTTAGAGTAGATGTCAACTTGTCTCCATTGATGTAAACCATTGAAATTACGCGAGCATAGATTTCCCACGGTGTACCATGCCATCGCCTACTGTTTATGTCCACCAGGTGGCGTGCATGCAGTTCATCAACATTGTGGTCCACTCAGTGGAGAACATGAACTGTAGGGTCCATCTGCAGTATGAGTTTACCCACCATGGCCTGGATGACTATCTAGAGGTGAGTGAAACAGAATCACAGAGAGAAGTTTCCCCTCAACCACTGACACGTGGTCAGATATTTTCAGAAAATATCGAAATATACCCCCTATTTTTTTTTAAAGAATATGACTTATAATACCTTATAATTATAACTTATAACATTAGTACAGCTGTCTTTCCTTAACATCACCAAAAAAATCTAAGGATGCATAATTCCAATGAGTATGTTTTTGTTGTCATAGGAGACTTCATTTGAAGGTAAACCAATTATGCATTTGTGGGCACATCATTAAATAAAACAATAGTAATGTATCTCTATGTTTGTCTATATATACAGTGCATTCGGAAAGTATTCAGACCCCTTCACTTCTTCCATATTTTGTTACGTTACAGCCTTATTCTAAAATGTAATAAACAAATAACAATCCTCATCAATCTACACACAATACCCCATAACGACAAAGCGGTAACAGGTTTTACGAAATGTTTGCATATGTATAAAAAATAAATCAAAAATGAAATACCTTATTTACATAAATATTCAAACCATTCAGACCCTATGAGACTCGAAATTGAGCTCAGGTGCATCCTGTTTCCACCTGTGGTAAATTCAATTGATTGGAAATTATTTGGAAAAGCACACACCTGTCTATATAAGGTCCCACAGTTGACAGTGCATGTCAGATCAAAAACCAAGCCATGAGGTTGAAGGAATTGTCCGTAGAGCTCCAAGACAGGATTATGTCGAGGCACAGTTCTAGTGAAGTGTACCCAAAAATGTCTGCAGTACTGAAGGTCCCCAAGTACACAGTGATCTCCACCATTCTTAAATGGAAGACGTTTGGAACCACCAACGCTCTTCCTAGAGCTGGCCGCCAGGCTAAACTGAGCATTCGGGGGAGAAGGGCATTGGTCAGGGAGGTGACCAATAACCCAATGGTCACTCTGACAGAGCTCCAGATTTCGTCTGTGAAGATGGGAGAACTTTCCAGAAGGACAACCATCTCTGCAACACTCCACCAATCAGGCATTTATGGTAGTGGCCAAATGGAAGCCACTCCTCAGTAAGGCACATGACAGCCCACTTGGAGTTTGCCAAAAGGCACCTAATGGACTCAGACCATGAGAAACACGATTATCTGGTATTATTAGCAAAGTACAGAGCGATCCTTAATGAAAACCTGCTCCAGAGTGCTCAGGACCTCAGACTGGGGCAAAGATTCACCTTCCAACAGGACAACGACCCTAAGCACACAGCCAAGACAATGCAGGAGTGGCTTCGGGACAAGTCTCTGAATGTTCTTGAGTGGCCCAGGCAGAGCCTTGATTTCAACCCAATCGTACATCTTTGGAGAGAACTGAAAATAGCTGTGCAGCAATGCCCCCCAAATGGGAGAAACTCCCCAAATACAGGTGTGCCAAGCTTGTAAGGTCATATCCAAGAAGACTCGGCTGTAATCGCTGCCAAAGGTGCTTCAACAAAGTGCAGAGTAAAGGGTCTGAATACTTATGCAAATGTGATATTTCCTTTTTTTATTTAATCAAATTGAGAACAAGGCTGTAACGTGACAACGTTTTGAAAAAGTGAAGGGGTCTCAATACTTTCCGAATGCACTGTATGTGTGCATGTGTCCCTCTGTCATGCACAGAGGTTAAAGTTCACGGAGAGTGACCGGCTGCTGGTGCAGATCCAGGCCTACCTGGACAACGTGTTTGATGTGGGGGCTCTGCTGGAGGATGCAGAGACCAAGAACGCCCTGTTGGAACACATGGAGGAGCTGCAGGAGCACAATGCACAGGTATACCATAAAAGGACACACATCCTCTATGTAACCTCTATTCTGATGTGTTGCACCCGGGTGAACTTGGCGCTTTGCTTGTACACACGTTGAAGGTTTAGAGTAAGTAGATGTGCTGTGCGTTTCTACATGTGTCTGTGCGGCTATATAAGTGTGTGTACATGTGTGTGTTTTAGATAAGCAGCAGACTGGAAGAGAGCGAGAGGGAGGCGTTTGAGAAAGTGTCTGAGCTGGAGAAGCAACTCATCCAGACCACCAAAGAGGTGGAGCTCCTAAAGGTAGACCTATCACCTAACCACAGTCCATTACATTCACAAAGAAGATTTGCGTTAGATCCCAAACTAATACCTAGGCTATAGCTCAGAGGGCTAACACACAGACATGTTTGTCTGTGTAACAGGAGAGTCTGCGTGAGTCCTGTGCCCAGGGGACCATTCTACAACAGCGGGAGATAGAACGAGAGATAGAACGAGAGAGGGAAAAAGAGCGGGCGAGGGATAGAGATCGTTCGGCCCAGGCCTTATCGGAGCTGGAGGAGAAAGTTCAGGGGCTTGTGTGCCAGGGGCTGATTCGAATGGAGCGCACATCCTCGGGACACCTGGACCTCCATGTGGTCCCTGTCATCCCTCCTGTTTCCATCCCTGCAAAAACAGGTGAGCTACAAGCCACACACATGGGCTCAGAAACCATGTCAGAAATGAAGAGTTTCATTGCAAAACGCTAGATATCAATTTTCTGAAATGTTGGGAAAATTAGCTTTTATTGTTTGAAGAAATTATGAAAGAGATTGGTGTATTTTTTTCTCACTATCTAGTCATGGCATGGGGTTGTTTAATGACAAACAGGTATTTGTTCAAATCTATTACTGGTTTATTTTCAGAGTCAAATTATCATGTTATCAATGCTATGTACCAGGCTCACTCTCAGAAAAATAAATAGTATTGCTAGGTTTTTCACAGTAAAATGAAGCAAATAAGTACATTTATATATATATATATATATATTTAAATACAGTAATATGAGATATGTATGTAAAAAATGTACATTTGACATTTTAGTCATTCAGCATAATATCTGATCCAAGGCGACTTAAAGGTCCAATGCAGCCATTTTTATCTCAATGTCAAATCATTTCTTGGAAACAATTAAGTATCTCACTGTGATTGTTTTAAATTAAAATGGTCAAAAAATAATGAAAAAGAGCAATTTCTCAAGCAATAATTTAGCTAGGACTGTCTGGGAGTAAAGTGGGGAGGGGAAAACAGAAAACTAGCTATTATTGACAGAGAGGTTTGGATTTTTTTACTTTTTTTTTTCATCTACACACCATAATGACAAAGTGAAAATGTTTGCACATTTATTGAAACTGAAATACATAAATATCTCATTTACATAAGTATTCATACACCTGAGTCAATACTTTGTAGAAGCACAGCTGTGAGTCTTTCTGGGTCTCTTAGCTTTCCACACCTGGATTGTGCAACATTTGCCCATTTATTGATCATTGCTAGACAACCATTTTCAGGTCTTGCCATAGATTAAATTCAAATTCAAGTAAATTTAAAGTAAATTTAAGTCAAAACTGTAACTCAGGAACATTCACTATCTTCTTGGTAAGCAACTTCAGTGTAGCTATGGCCTTGTGTTTAATGTTATTTTACTTCTGAAAGGTGAATTCATTTCCCAGTATCTGGTGGAAAGCAGACTGAACCAGGTTTTCCTCTAGGATTTTGCATGTGCTTAGCTCCATTCCATTTTTTTTTAAATCCTGAAAAACCTCCCAGTCCTTAACAATTACAAACATACCCATAACATAATGCAGCCACCACTATGCTTGATAATATGGAGAGTGGTACTCGGTAATGAATTGGATTTGCCCCAAACATACTGTAACACTTTGTATTCAGGACAACAAGTTAGTTTCTTAGCCACATTTTTTGCAGTACTACTTTAGTGCCTTGTTGCAAACAGGATTCTGTGCAGGCTTCCTTCATTTCACTCTGCCAATTAGGTTAGTATTGTGGAGTGACTACAATGTTGTTGATCCATCCTCAGTTTTCCACTATCACAGCCATTAAACACTGTAACTGTTTTAAAGTCACGCACCATTGGCCTCATGGTGAAATCCGTGAGAGATTTCCTTCCTCTCTGGCAAATGAGTTAGGAAGAACTCCTGTATCTTTGTAATGACTGTGCGTATTGGTACACCATCCACAGTGTAATAAACAACTTCACCATGCTCAAAGGGATATTCAATGGCTGCTTTTTGAATTGTACTGTACCAAAGGGGTTGAATACTTATTGATGTAACGGCGTTCGTCTGTTGAATGAAGAGAGTAGGACCGAAATGCAGCGTGTAGGTTACTCATGCCTTTAATGAATGTGCAGGCGCAGTACTTGAAAATAACTGAATCTAAATACAAAAACAACAGAACGGAACGTGAAACTAATTACAGCCTATCTGGTGACTACTATACAGAGACAGGTACAAACACCCACAAAATACAAAGCGAACTCAGGCTACCTAAATATGGTTCCCAATCAGAGACAACGATAAGCACCTGACTCCAATTGAGAATCGCTTCAGGCAGCCAAGCCTATACAACACCCCTAATTAGCCGCGATCCCAAATACTACAAACCCCAATACGAAAACAACATATAAACCCATGTCACACCCTGGCCTACCCAAACATATAACAAAAACACAAAATACAATGACCAAGGCGTGACAATTGACACAAGACATTTCAGCTTTCCATTTTTTATTAATTTGTAGAAATGTCTGAAAACATAATTGCACTTCTACATTAAAGGGTGTTGTGTGTAGGCCAGTGACTCAAAAATATCTGAATTGAATACATTTTAAATTCAGGCTATAACATAACAAAATGCGTAAATAGTAAAGGGGTGTCAATGCTTTCTGAAGGCATTGTAATTTATGTCACCAGGTAGGCCAAAACTCCATTCCACCAAAGCAGGCTGTAATTTCAGTGGTCTTTTCAAACAACTCTTACATTATTAGAATTTTCACAGTTTCACAGTATTATTCCGACCTCATAGTATGGTATACATAGTATACAGATAACTGACAAAATAAAGGAAACACCAACATAAAGTTTCATAATAGGGTGTTGGCCAGAACAGCATCAATGCACCTTGGCATATTCTACAAGTGTCTGGAACTCTATTGGAGGGATGTGACACCTTTCTTCCATGAGAAATTCCGTCATTTGTTGATGGTGGTGGAAAACGCCATCTCAGGCGTTGGTCCAGAATACCCATACGTGTTCTCTTTGGTTGAGATCTGGTGACTGTGTAATAAATGGAGCTATAAACCTTTAATGATGAGTTACTCCACCTCAAGAATTCAATTTGGAGAAAAGCTCAGCACACGCATACTCTGGCTAACTGGCTCTCATGAGAAATAACTGCACTCAGGCTATCCGGAGGGCCAAAGTTAGTTATTTTAAGGAGCAGTTCTCTCTAAGTGGGTCTAACTCCAAGAAGTTCTGGAAAATGATTAAAGACCTGGAGAATAGGCCCTTCTCCTCACAGCTGCCTATGTCCCTTAATGTTGATGATGTGGCTGTTAATGACTAGGAGCACATGTCTAAGCTCTTTAATCACCACTTCATTAAGTCAGGATTCCTATTCGACTCAGCCATGCCTCATTGCCCATCCAACATTTCCTCATCTCCCACCCCTTCTAATACCACTAGACCCGATGCTCCTCCCTCTTTTCCCCCTGCCCCTTCTAATAAGTTTCTCCTTATAGGCAGTCACTGATTCTGAGGTGCTGAAGGAGCTCCTTACACTTTACCCCAAAAATACATCTGGGTCAGATGGTTTAGATCCTTTCTGCTCTAAATTTGCAGCCCCTATCATCGCCAAGCCTATCTCTGACCTTTTTAACCTGTGTCTTCTCTCTGGGGAACTTCCCATTGCTTGGAAGGCAGCCACTATGCATCCTTCATTTAAAGGGGGAGATCAAGCTGATCCTAACTGTTATAGGCCTATTTAGATTTTGCCTCGTTTATCAAAAGTGTTGGAAAAACTTCTCAATAATCGACTGACTGGCTTTCTTGATGTCAATAGTATTCTCTCTGGTATGCATTCTGGTTTCTGCTCAAGTTATGAATGTGTCACTGTAACCTTAAAGGTCCTACATGATGTCACAATTGCCCTTGATGCTAAGCAATGTTGTGCTGCTATTTTTATTGACTTGGCCAAAGCTTTTGATAGGGTAGACCATACCATTCTTGTGGGTCGGCTAAGGAGCATTGGTGTCTCTGAAGGGTATTTGGCCTGGTTTGCTAACTACCTCTCTCAAAGAGTACAGTGCATGAAGTGCAGTGTGCCTGTCACAAGGGAGTACCCCAAGGCTCGATCCTAGGCCCCACGCTCTTCTCAATTTACATCAACAACATAGCTCAGGCAGTAGGAAGCTCTTTTATCCATGTATATGTAGATGATACTGTTTTATACTCAGCTGGCCCCTGCCTGGATTTTGTGTTAAACGCTCTACAATAAAGCTTTCTTGGTGTCCAACCAGCTTTCTCTGCCCTTAACCCTGTTCTGAACACCTCCAAAACAAAGGTAATGTGGTTTGGTAAGAAGAATGCCCCTCTCCCAACCGGTGTGATTACTACCTCTGAGGGTTTAGAGCTAGAGCTACTACTGCATTACTCCTCTGTAAACTGGTCATCTCTGTATACCTGTCTCAAGACCCACAGGTTGATGCCTATTTATAAAACCCTCTTCGGCCTCACTCCCCCCTATCTGAGATACCTACTGCAGCCCTTATCCTCCGCATACAACACCCGTTCTGCCAGTCACATTCTGTTAAAGGTCCCCAAAGCACACAGTCGCTCCTCTTTTCAGTTCGCTGAAGCTAGTGACTGGAACGAGCTGCAACAAACACTCAAACTGAACAGTTTTATCTCCCTCTCTTCATTCAAAGACTCAATCATGGACATTCCTACTGACAGTTGTGGCTGCTTTGCATGATGTATTGTTGTCTCTACCTTCTTCACCTTTGTGCTGTTGTCTGTGCCCAATAATGTTTGTTACATGTTGTGCTGCTGCCATGTTGTTGTCATGTTGTGTTGCTGCGATGCTATGTTGTTGTCTTAGGTCTCTCTTTATGTAGGGTTGTGGTGTGTCTCTGGCCGTGATGTGTGTTTTTGTCCTATATTTCTGTATTTTTAATCCCAGCCCCTGTCCCCGCAGGAGGCCTTTTGCGTTTTGGTAGACAGTCATTGTAAATAAGAATTTGTTCTTAACTAACTTGCCTAGTTAAATAAAGGTTAAGTTAAAAAACAATTCAATGATAGGCCATAACTAACTTGTGTTTAACACCCAATCAGTATCACTCTTAAGGTTGAAGGTCAAAGGGGATATGTAAATGAGCTGTCTTGCAGTTTGATGTGTGCCTGCATGCACAGAGTTAGTTCTTACCATGCTTCAGATATAAAGGTAAAGGTTATAAGACTTCAGTCGACATTGTCAATGTAATTATATCGTGCCATCTAGAGCACGATGTGGTGGCAGACGTGGCAGAAGATTGAACTGCATGAGTGAGAATGATGACTTCACCAGCAGACTACTAAAATGAGTGGCTAGTTAGCAGGCTAACGCTAACTTGAGTGAAACAACATACTTTGCTATTGTTAGCTATCAAGTTTAAGATTAGCAGCAATGCAGTCAATTACACCACCATATCCGCTGTTGCTGACTGGAAACCTCTCAGAAAACTGGCAGAAATGGGAACAAATACTGAACTTGTACTACTTAGCCAGTGGTCTAAATGACAAGCCAGAGGCTAGAACAGTAGCAATTTTGCTACACTGCATCGGCGAAGACGCGCTGGAGATATACAATAAGATGGAGACCACACACATATGCTTGCCCAGAAAACAAGAAACTGGCCCAGGTGATGAAAGCATTTGATAACTACCCCACCCAGGAATACTGTGTTCCAGAGACACCCGTGTTGGGCACCGAAGTTCGATGAACAGGCAGTTGTTGACAAGTTTATAACCGAACTGAGACTGAGTGCAGCTGTGAGTTCAGACACAGAGGATCTAATGCTAAGGGACAGAATTGTGTTTAGTGTCACAGATAGTGGAATAAGAGAGAAACTACTCTCCATTTCAGATTTAACCTTAGCTCAGGCCATAGATTTGTTTGTTTGCCGTGCAAAAGAAGTTTCATCAGCTAAAGCTATGTCAGCTAGCAGGAGCACGGAACAGTTTGCGCGTGCCATGGGGGGAAAAAGAGCCGCCATCTTAAGCAATCACGAGCCCAGTCAGAACAAAGGCAGGCATCGCACTTCACCCGCGCGCAGCAGACAAAGACTTGTGGCAAGTGTGGAAAAACACACAAATCAAGGGGGTGTCCTGCGTTTAATATCAGTGTTAAAAAAAATGACTTAGCAGCAGTGTGTACATCAGGGGCAGAAGTTGCTACTGTTAAAACCGAGGTCAAGGAAGTAGACATTTTGTTCATAGGTGCAGTGACACAAGCATGCAAAAAAGATGCTGGCTGGCACACAAACTTCCGATAAGGGGGACAGGCGGTCAACTTTAAGTTAGACACAGGAGCTAAAGCCAATGTGGTTCCACAAGCAATAGGAGACAAATTGCCCTAGCAATTCAAAGTGAAAGAGGCTGAGACTGTACTCATAGCCTATGGAGGCACCCGCATTAAACCAAAGGGCATAATGACATAGCAAGTGCACAAACAAGCCCATCTACAGATCTGTGTTACAGATGCATCTGACACACCACCACTAGACAGAGAGGCATTAGTGCATCTGACACACCACTACTAGGCAAAGAGGCCTGTGTGTATCTGACACGCCACTACGAGGCAGAGAGGCATTAGTGCATCTGACACACCACTACTAGGCAGAAAGGCCTGTGTGCATCTGACACACCACTACTAGGCAGAAAGGCCTGTGTGCATCTGACACACCACTACTAGGCAGAAAGGCCTGTGTGCATCTGACACACCACTACTAGGCAGAAAGGCCTGTGTGCATCTGACACACCACTACTAGGCAGAGAGGCATTAGTGCATCTGACACACCACTACTAGGCAGAGAGGCATTAGTGCATCTGACACACCACTACTAGGCAGAGAGGCATTAGTGCATCTGACACACCACTACTAGGCAGAAAGGCCTGTGTGCATCTGACACACCACTACTAGGCAGTAAGGCCTGTGTACATCTGACACACCAAATCAAATTCAATTTTATTTGTCACATACACATGGTTAGCAGATGTTAATGCGAGTGTAGCGAAATGCTTGTGCTTCTAGTTCCGACAATGCAGTAATAACCAACAGTAATCTAACTAACAATTCCAAAACTACTGTCTTGTACACAGTGTAAGGGGATAAAGAATATGTACATAAAGATATATGAATGAGTGATGGTACAGAGCAGCATAGGCAAGATACAGTAGATGGTATCAAGTACAGTATATACATATGAGATGAGTATGTAAACAAAGTGGCATAGTTAAAGTGGCTAGTGATACATGTATTACATAAGGATGCAGTAGATGATATAGAGTACAGTATATACTTATGCATATGAGATGAATACTGTAGGGTATGTAACATTATATTCGGTAGCATTGTTTAAAGTGGCTAGTGATATATTTTACATAATTTCCCATCAATTCCCATTATTAAAGTGGCTGGAGTTGAGTCAGTGTCAGTGTGTTGGCAGCAGCCACTCAATGTTAGTGGTGGCTGTTTAACAGTCTGATGGCCTTGAGATAGAAGCTGTTTTTCAGTCTCTCGGTCCCAGCTTTGATGCACCTGTACTGATCTCGCCTTCTGGATTATAGCGGGGTGAACAGGCAGTGGCTCGGGTGGTTGTTGTCCTTGATGATCTTTATGGCCTTCCTGTAACATCGGGTGGTGTAGGTGTCCTGGAGGGCAGGTAGTTTGCCCCCGGTGATGCGTTGTGCAGACCTCACTACCCTCTGGAGAGCCTTACGGTTGTGGGCGGAGCAGTTGCCGTACCAGGCGGTGATACAGCCCGCCAGGATGCTCTCGATTGTGCATCTGTAGAAGCTTGTGAGTGC
Organism: Oncorhynchus gorbuscha; assembly: GCF_021184085.1. Lineage (NCBI taxonomy): Eukaryota > Metazoa > Chordata > Actinopteri > Salmoniformes > Salmonidae > Oncorhynchus > Oncorhynchus gorbuscha. Next base: position 49,761,483 of record NC_060179.1, read on the forward strand.
TTTTGGTGACGAGCCAAATTTCTTCAGCCTCCTGAGGTTGAAGAGGCGCTGCTGCGCCTTCTTCACGATGCTGTCTGTGTGAGTGGACCAATTCAGTTTGTCTGTAATGTGTATGCCGAGGAACTTAAAACTTACTACCCTCTCCACTACTGTGGATAGGGGGGTGCTCCCTCTGCTGTTTCCTGAAGTCCACAATCATCTCCTTAGTTTTGTTGACGTTGAGTGTGAGGTTATTTTCCTGACACCACACTCCGAGGGCCCTCACCTCCTCCCTGTAGGCCGTCTCGTCATTGTTGGTAATCAAGCCTACCACTATTGTGTCGTCCGCAAACTTGATGATTGAGTTGGAGGCGTGCGTGGCCACGCAGTCGTGGGTGAACAGGGAGTACAGGAGAGGGCTCAGAACGCACCCTTGTGGGGCCCCAGTGTTGAGGATCAGCGGGGTGGAGATGTTGTTGCCTACCCTCACCACCTGGGGGCGGCCCGTCAGGAAGTCCAGTACCCAGTTGCACAGGGCGGGGTCGAGACCCAGGGTCTCGAGCTTGATGACGAGCTTGGAGGGTACTATGGTGTTGAATGCCGAGCTGTAGTCGATGAACAGCATTCTCACATAGGTATTCCTCTTGTCCAGATGGGTTGGGGCAGTGTGCAGTGTGGTTGAGATTGCATTGTCTGTGGACCTATTTGGGCGGTAAGAAAATTGGAGTGGGTCTAGGGTGTCAGGTAGGGTGGAGGTGATATGGTCCTTGACTAGTCTCTCAAAGCACTTCATGATGACGGAAGTGAGTGCTACGGGGCGGTAGTCGTTTAGCTCAGTTACCTTAGCTTTTTTGGGAACAGGAACAATGGTGGCCCTCTTGAAGCATGTGGGAACAGCAGACTGGTGTAGGGATTGATTGAATATGTTCGTAAACACACCGGCCAGCTGGTCTGCGCATGCTCTGAGGGCACGGCTGGGGATGCCGTCTGGGCCTGCAGCCTTGCGAGGGTTAACACGTTTAAATGTTTTACTCACCTCGGCTGCAGTGAAGGAGAGACCGCATGTTTCCGTTGCAGGCCGTGTCAGTGGCACTGTATTGACCTCAAAGCGGGCAAAAAAGTTATTTAGTCTGCCTGGGAGCAAGACATCCTGGTCCGTGACTGGGCTGGATTTCATCTTGTAGTCCGTGATTGACTGTAGACCCTGCCACATACCGTTGAATTGAGATTCTACTTTGTCTCTATACTGACGCTTAGCTTGTTTGATAGCCTTGCGGAGGGAATAGCTGCACTGTTTGTATTCGGTCATGTTACCAGTCACCTTGCCCTGATTAAAAGCAGTGGTTCGCGCTTTCAGTTTCACGCGAATGCTGCCATCAATCCACGGTTTCTGGTTAGGGAATGTTTTAATCGTTGCTATGGGAACGACATCTTCAACGCACGTTCTAATGAACTCGCACACCGAATCAGCGTATTCGTCAATGTTGTTATCTGACGCAATACAAAACATATCCCAGTCCACGTGATGGAAGCAGTCTTGAAGTGTGGAATCAGCTTGGTCGGACCAGCGTTGGACAGACCTCAGCATGGGAGTTTCTTGTTTTAGTTTCTGTCTGTAGGCAGGGATCAACAAAATGGAGTAGTGGTCAGCTTTTCCGAAAGGAGGGCGGGGCAGGGCTTTATATGCGTCGCGGAAGTTAGAGTAACAATGATCCAAGGTTTTTCCATCCCTGGTTGCGCAATCAATATGCTGATAAAATGTAGGGAGTCTTGTTTTCAGATTAGCCTTGTTAAAATCCCCAGCTACAATGAATGCAGCCTCCGGATAAATGGATTCCAGTTTGCAAAGAGTCAAATAAAGTTTGTTCAGAGCCATCAATGTGTCTGCTTGGGGGGAATATATACGGCTGTGATTATAATCGAAGAGAATTCTCTTGGTAGATAATGCGGTCGACATTTGATTGTGAGGAATTCTAAATCAGGTGAACAGAAGGATTTGAGTCCCTGTATGTTTCTTTGATCACACCATGTCTCGTTAGCCATAAGGCATACGCCCCCGCCCCTCTTCTTACCAGAAAGATGTTTGTTTCTGTCGGTGCGATGCGTGGAGAAACCCGCTGGCTGCAACGCCTCCGATAGCGTCTCTCCAGTGAGCCATGTTTCCGTGAAGCAAAGAACGTTACAGTATCTGATGTCCCTCTGGAATGCTACCCTTGATCGGATTTCATCAACCTTGTTGTCAAGAGACTGGACATTGGCGAGAAGAATGCTAGGGAGTGGTGCACGATGTGCCCGTCTCCGGAGTCTGACCAGAAGACCGCCTCGTTTCCCTCTTTTACGGAGTCGTTTTTTGGGGGAGGTCGCCGGCTGGGATCCATTCCGTTGTCCTGGTTGAAAGGCAGAACACAGTTTCCTAGGAACGCGAAGCGAGGCTGCCATCTCTGTCGGCGCCGGAATGTTGGCAGAAAGGCCTGTGTGCATTTGACACACCACTATGAGGCAGAGAGGCCTGTGTGCATCTGACACACCACCACTAGACAGAGAGGCATTAGTGCATCTGACACACCACTATGAGGCAGAGAGGCCTGTGTGCATCTGACACACCACTACTAGGCAGAGAGGCATTAGTGCATCTGACACACCACTACTACGCAGAGAGGCATTAGTGCATCTGACACACCACTACTACGCAGAGAGGCATTAGTGCATCTGACACACCACTACTAGGCAGAAAGGCCTGTGTGCATCTGACACACCACTACTAGGCAGAGAGGCATTAGTGCATCTGACACACCACTACTAGGCAGAAAGGCCTGTGTGCATCTGACACACCACTACTAGGCAGAGAGGCATTAGTGCATCTGACACACCACTACTAGGCAGAAAGGCATTAGTGCATCTGACACACCACTACTACGCAGAGAGGCATTAGTGCATCTGACACACCACTACTAGGCAGAAAGGCCTAGTAGTGGTGGCGAACAGCCAGGTCATAACACTAAATAAAAAATGTCTCTCTCAGTATGTGTTTGGATCCTAAGGACCTGAACAAGGCCATACAGCGCCAACACTTCTCCATTCCTACCTCAGAGGATGTGCAATGCCAACGAGCGGGCAAGAAGAGATTCACTATCCTAGATGAGAAGGAGCCGTATTGGCAAGAATCAGCTGATCTTTGGACATTCAATACCCCATGGAGGAGGTGCCAGTTTAATCGCTTACCTTTTGGCGTAAAAAGTGCCAGTGAAGGTATTTCAGCAGATCCACTCGGAGAGTTTTGGTGACACTGATGGTGTCTGTGTAATTGCAGATGACCTGACAATTGCAGCAGCCACCGAAGAAGAGCATGGCCGCATTCTACAGCAGGTGATGGACAAAGTCATCTGTCTGAATGTGAGGTTCAATGCTGACAAGATACATGACATGTTGAGTGAAGGGAAGTACATGGGGCCCGCCATCAAGGTGACAGCAGTCACACAGACGCCCCAACCAGAAGACAGAAAAGGTCGACAGAGATTACTGGGTATGACACGTTTCCTAACCCAGTATATCTTAAGATGAAGCCACCCTCACTGCACCACTCAGAATGTTCCTCAGGAAGGACATGGCATGGCAGTGGCACCCAGAACAACAAGCAGCACTGGAGAGACTGAAGAAAGCCATCTCCCTTACGCCGCTGCTGAAACTCTTCAATCCACAGGAAGAGATTGAAATAGAAGCTGATGCATCCAAAGAGGGACTTTGAGCTGTTCTGATGCAAGGTGAACAGCCTATATAGCCTTTGCATCCAGAGCTCTGTCTGGGGCAGAACAAAATTATGCCCAGATAGGAAAAGAACTCCTGGTAATCTTGTTTGCACTGACAACGTTTCACCAGTATGTCTATGGTGTCCCGGTCAGAGTTCAATCTGACCACAAACCACTTGAGGCTATAACCACCAAGTCCATTGGAAAGGCGCCTGCCAATCCATTCTTCGAAGGATGCTGCTTCAAATACAGCAATATGACATTCACATAGTCTACACCCCAGGTAAAGACATGTTAAAAGCAGACACCCTGTCCAGGGCTGTACCCCAGACTGCCACACATGAAGACACATGAAGATTGTGACCTCAGTGACGAGAAAGTCATTTAAGCGGTCTCCACTTGATATGTTTAAGTTCCAAGGACGCACATTGCTTCTGATAGTGGACTACTACTCCAAATATCCAGAGGTGCTGCGGCTGTTGGACAAGACATCAGGTACTGTCGTAGCGAAGTTCAAAGCTGTGTTTGCTAGACATGGTATTGCAGCTGAACTGATTGCAGATCATGTACCCTTTTCAAGTGCTGAGATGGCTCAGTTGGTACAAAAGAGTGGGGTTTCAAAATCACTCATTCCAGTCCAAGGTTTTCCCCAGTCAAACGGAATGGCTGAGAGGGCCATTCAGTCAGTGAAAAACGTGCTGAAGTCGGCATCATAGACAGGTGTCGACCCTCACGCAGCTCTCCTGAACCTGAGAAACATACCTGTCCCGGGGTCTGCAGTACTCCCCTGCTCAGCTACTCATGGGACGTGTCCTATGCTCCAACCTACTTGGAAGTAAAGCAGCCCTTCAACCAGTGACTCCCAAAAATGGCCAGCATGGCTTGAAATGCAGACAGCTGCAGCAGAAGACGAGCTATGACAAAATGGCGTCACCGCTTCCTTCGTTTCGGGACGGAGAGAGAGAGAGAGAGTGCATGGAGATGGCAAAAGGATGGCAGCCAGCAACAGTGGTGAGAATCAGAGATGAACCGAGATCATGTGATATCGTCACACCCGAAGGAGGTCGCTACCGCAGAAACAGAAAGCATCTCAGACCTGACAGAACAGCCAGGTACAGAGATAAGGAAGACGTCACAATCACCGACTCTGATTCAGAACAGGAGGTCGAAGAGGCGACACAAAGAAACACAAATGAACACAGACTGAACATGACAAATGACAGAGAACCAAAACCCTCTGTCATAGAGACTCACACCAGTCAGTGCACCGGAACCCTCTGTCATAGAGACTCACACCAGTCAGTGCACCGGAACCTTCTGTCATAGAGACTCACACCAGTCAGTGCACCGGAACCCTCTGTCATAGAGACTCACACCAGTCAGTGCACCGGAACCCTCTGTCATAGAGACTCACACCAGTCAGTGCACCGGAACCCTCTGTCATAGAGACTTACACCAGTCAGTGCACCGGAACCCTCTGTCATAGAGTCTCACACCAGTTAGTGCACCGGAACCCTCTGTCATAGAGACTCACACCAGTCAGTGCACCGGAACCCTCTGTCATAGAGTCTCACACCAGGTAGTGCACCGGAACCCTCTGTCATAGAGACTTACACCAGTCAGTGCACCGGAACCCTCTGTCATAGAGTCTCACACCAGTCAGTGCACCGGAACCCTCTGTCATAGAGTCTCACACCAGTCAGTGCACCGGAACCCTCTGTCATAGAGACTCAGATGGAAAACCTGGTCAGATGGAAAACCTGGTATTGTAAGTGGAACTAGACCACCATCTACCATAGACTCTACAGCAGTATTAAAATGACTATATTCTTGTTTAAAAAAAGTTTTGTTAAAAGGTTATGTTTGTTTGTAAGCTCTAACTAAGGGGGGGGTGTAATATATGGAGTTATACACCTTTTAATGATAGTCAATAACTCTCTCGTGCGTAACAGGCAATCAGTATCACTCTTGAGGTTGAAGGTCAAGGGGATATGTAAATGAGCTGTCTTGCAGTTTGATGTGTGCCTGCATGCACAGAGTTAGTTCTTACCATGCTTCAGATATAAAGGTAAAAGTGATAGTGTACTTCAGTCCCCATTGCCAATTGAATTATACCGTGCCATCTAGAGCACGACAGACTGAGACGGCCATGGCATATGGTTTGTTTTCATGCTCATCAAACCATTCAGTATCCACTCTTGCCCTGTGTATTGTTGTCCTATGGGGGCAGAGCCATGGTAGCCAAAATAATAGCCTGCCCAGTATTTTTTATACATGACCCTAAGTATGATGGGATGTCAATTGCTTAATTAAATCATGAACCACATCGTGGTGAAAGCACCTACTTTCAATATACTTTATCTCTTTTACTCAAGTGTTTCCATTATTTTGTATATAAAACACAGGAAATCATGTTTTTGACTGCACTCGGCCTATAAGATGGATAGGTTAGACAACCACATATTGGATACGAACATTCCATTCCAGCTAAACAATGAACATATAGCGTTCTCAAATCTATGAATAAAAAATCTGAGAACAGTCATATTTACACACAAATGAAAGATACCCATCAGCAATCATTTCTGATGAAAAACACAAATGTGAAAAATTGGTAGATATTGTGCTTTGGAAATAAAATCTTCAAATATTAATTTAGTTTGGTTTATGGAATCAAATTCATCATATCAAAATTACATTGTTTCATTTTCCCTGCATCCACAGAACACATCGCGACTGTCGAGGGCCCTCCCACCTCAGTAGTCCCTCCCCCTCCTCCACAATTACCTGGTACAACAGAGGCCACAGCACAAGCCCCCCCTCCTCCTCCCCTTCCTCCTCCCCCTACATCCTCGACTGCACCACCTCCTCCGCCCCCACCTCCTCCAGGGGGTGGTATGCCCCCACCACCTCCGGGCGGTGGAATGCCCCCACGATTTGGGGGTATGCCTGATGGACACACTGGTAAGCTAACACGCGATAGGTCAAGATAGTTCTGTCAGTCGTGTTTCTAATGACAAAACGTTCAGTTAAGTGGATCCCACTAAACAAGGGCTGGCCATTTTAGAAATGGTTTTACACAATGAAACACAACGTGTTCCTCTTCTGGACAGGTAACAGAAACAAGAAGCCCATTCAGACTAAGTACCGTATGCCTTCGCTCAACTGGCAGGCCCTTAAACCCAACCAGGTGTCTGGAACCGTCTTCAATGAGCTGGATGATGAGCTCGTGCTGGGGGTGAGACCACCCTAGTCTACTAGCTATCTGCTTACAATCTGTATTCTTGTCCATCTCAATCTGTCCTCGTCTGTATGTGATTCCCTTTCTTCTCCTTCCAGTCTTTCCATCCCTCTTTCTCTGTCTCAGCCGCTCTCTCGTTTCTCTTTCTTCTGTCATCCTGAAATCCTTTTGTATTTCTCCCTCTATCTGATCTGTCTCCCGTCATATGACAACATTTCCTGCCGAATCAACAACTTGTTTAAACTGTAAATCGCACAGTTTGGACATTACCAACAGCACCTGCATTAGTCATCCGGGCGGCAGGGTAGCCTAGTGGTTACTGGACTAGTAACCGAAAGGTTGCAAGTTCAAATCCCCGAGCTGACAAAGTACAAAATCTGTCGTTCTGCCCCTGAACAGACAGTTAACCCACTGTTCCTAGGCCGTCATTGAAAATAAGAATTTGTTCTTAACTGACTTGCCTCGTAAAATAAAGGTAAAATAAATAAATAAAAATCCACCTCTCCACTCCATGTCCTAGATGCTAAACATGGATGCCTTTGAGGAGCAGTTTAAGACCAAGGCCCAGACTGCCCCGGCTGATGTGGGGCCCCTGAGAGCGAAGGTGGCCCAGAAGACCCCCAGCAAAGTGTCCCTACTGGAGCCCAACAGAGCCAAGAACCTCGCCATCACCCTGCGCAAGGGAGGCATGGCCGCCTCAGACATCTGTACTTCCATAGAGATGTATGTGTCTGTTATCAAGTTATAAGAAAATGATACTACATGTAAATTGTGCGTAAGACTAGAAGTAGTACTACTATATATAGTTGAATGCATTGACTGTAAGTCGCTCTGGATAAGAGCGGTTGGATGACCGAAATGTTAAATGTATACCTTTTTGTTGTGTGACTATGCACAGCCAGAGAGAGGAATGTAAAGTTAGCTGTGGTTTTACTAAGCATGTGATAGTAACTGATAAGCTTGTAACCGATGTGAAGTGTGTGTGAAGGATCACGACACTCATAACTCACTTCTATTGTCAGTTTACAATAATCAGAGTGTATGAACAGCGTAGTAGTTGTACAAGTAGTATGAAGTAGTGGCTCTCTCCACTTTCTCTTGCCCCTCCCCTACAGGTATAACCAGGAAGCTCTGAGCCTGGACTTCCTAGAGCTGCTGGAGCGTTTCATCCCCTCAGAGTACGAAGTCAAGCTCATCCAGAACTACGAGCGAGACGGGAGGCCCCTGGACGAGCTCCCCGAGGAGGACCGCTTTATGGTACGCTTTGGAAAGATCCCCCGCCTGCCCCAGCGCATCAGTACGCTCACCTTCATGGGCAACTTCCCAGAGAGCATCCAGCTCATCCAGCCGGTCAGTAGAAATACTGAAAACAATGTTATTTCGAGATTGTTTCAATGCTTTATCATCTAGTCGGATGCACAAAGCTTCCCCAAAATACCAGATATCACCCATAATATGTTCCCATCTCTCCAACAGCAACTCAATGCAATCATCGCTGCCTCAATGTCAATCAAGTCCTCTAGCAAGCTGAAGAAGATCCTTGAGGTACCGTTTAGGAGACTGCTCTTTTGATACGCTGCATGGATGGTACGCGGCTATATTGTTTCGTTTGGGATGATGGCACAACGTTGGTGTCTAACTTTGGTATGCCTCTTCTGTTCCTAAGATCATCCTAGCCTTTGGAAACTACATGAACAGCAGCAAGAGAGGAGCAGCCTATGGGTTCCGCCTGCAGAGTCTCGACTTGGTGGGAAAGACTTTGAACATAAAGCGTACTCTATTTATCAACCAAATGTTAGAGGCTCATTTTGTGTTCCTTTTCCTACCATGAGGCACGTCGGTTTTGTACTCCAAACTTAGTCCGGAAGATTCACTTGGGTTAGCGGAATGTCATTTTAGCACAGCATCTAATTGATTATCTACGGTAATAGACTCAAATGGGGCTCCACCTCAGTGAGAGATCCAGAGATAACCGATTGTGACAGGCCTGCTCTGAATTAGCCACAGTGACTGAATGAATAGGACACTAAGTTGGAGCTGTGGAGGATGTCTCAACTAACAATGATTGCTGATGATAATCAATGACAGGCAGAGTTACCCAGACCATCAATTAACGTCAAAATGGATTTACTTGGAGACGAGTAACAACTTGATCATCAGGATTGGACACATTTGCTCTTGATCACACTGTATTTCTCATTTTGATGGGGTGCTCTATCCCTTGATTATCTGATCTCAGTTCTGTATGTGCTATCACTGACCCCTCTGACTACCACTGTCCTAAAGCGAATACAGATCTGGGATCAGGCAAACCTTTTGACTTTGTATCCTTTTTTTAAAACCTTTATTTAACTAGGCAAGAACTAATTCTTATTTTCAATTGACGGCCTAGGAACAGTGGGTTAAATGCCTTGTTCCGGAGCAGAAAACGGTCTCAAAAACGTGATTTTCTTGTGTTTTATATCTATGTCCACTAAGAGGTTGGAATAATACTGTGAAGTTGTGCAAATTAATATAATATCCTTTAAGTTTAAGAGCTGTTTGAAAAGAGCACCTGAAATGTCAGCCTGCCTGGTCATGTCACTCTCTGCCAATAACAGCTAGTTTTCAGTTTTCCCCTCCCCACTCAGACCACTCCCAGGCAGTCCTAACTAAATTCTTGCTTGAGAAATTGCTCTTTGATAAGAAGCTATTTTTGTTTCTTTTTGACCATTTTAATTGAAGACAAGCACAGTAAGGTACTTAAGTGTTACCCAGAAATGATTTGACATTTATATGAAAACAGCTGCATTTGACCTTCAAAGTTTTGGCAACGTGGTACATTCTTGGTTATTAGGTTTACCCATGAAGTAGTTTGGAGCATATACTGTATAGCGTGTGCAACTTTCTTTCTTTTTATTCAATCTAGCTGTTAGACACCAAGTCCACAGACCGGAGACAGACTCTGCTTCACTTCATAGTGAACATCATCCAGGAGAAATACCCCGAGCTCCAAACCTTCCACAGTGAGCTGTACTTCTTGGACAAGGCTGCTCTGGTGTCCCTGGACAGCATTCTGCAGGACGTGCGTGCCCTGGAGAGGGGCATGGAGGTGACCCGGAAGGAGTTTGCCATACACAAAGACAACTCTGTGTTGCAGGAGTTCATCACCAGCAACAATGACCTGCTGGACTCTGTAGTAGGAGATGGCAAGACAGCCCAGGTCAAATCTCCCTACTAAATGTATATATATATATAAAATTGACAATCAGTGTGGCAAAATGTACAGCCTAATATATCAATCAAATGTATTTATAAAGTCCTTTTTACATCAGCCGTTGTCACAAATTGCTATACAGAAACCCAGGCTAAAACCCCAAACAGCAAGCAATGCAGATGTAGAAGCACAGTGGCTAGGAAAAACTCTTGAGAGAGGCAGGAACCTAGGAAGAAACCTAGAGAGGAACCAGGCTCTGAGGGGTGGCCAGTCCTCTTCTGGCTGTGCTGGGTGGAGATTATAACAGAACATGGCCAAGATGTTCAAACGTTCATAGATGACCAGCAGGGTCAACTAATAATAATCACAGTGGCTAACCTAGTAACAGTTTTATTGCACTATACTAAATTAATTTAGGAGAGGCTAATAACATTTGTAAAACAGTGCTGCTGCAGAAAGCAATGAGGTACAGTGTAATGGAGGTATGATCATTTTTTCCCCCTCTCATTTTAGGATGTGTATGAATCAGCGGTGGAGTACTTTGGAGAGAACCCTAAAACCACACCTCCCTCCATGTTCTTCCCCGTCTTTGTTAGGTTCATCAAGGCCTATAAGGTTAGTCCCCACGGTGACTGATTACGTTGTTCATTGATTCAATTCATTCGATCATTCATACAGTACTTATACCAGCCGACTATTAAAACGTAAGTCCGTTAATGTATCAACAGAGACGAGCTGAGCTCTTTGCCACACATCAAACAGTAACTGTTGCATTAATGTGACAGTGTTCCATACATAAATGATTACAAATGTCTTTATGACACACACTTTATAACACCTCCCCCCCGGCAGCAAGCAGAGCAGGAGAATGAGCAGAGGAAAAAGCAGGATGTGTTGTCCAGTGAATGGAAAACTGGGCCACTGTCAACCTCGCCTAAGCCTGAAACATCCCAGAAGGTAGTCCGTGACACATTACCAACCACGTAGGAGCGATAAGACACAGGGAGAGTTGACTCACTCCACTTACCTTCAACACGTGTATAATTTAGACCCCAACATTTTTTGCCTGCCCTTTGACCCCCCCGACCCCCCCACAGCAGGTACCCATGATGCCCCAAATGGATCTGATAGCGGAGCTGAAGAGGCGGCAGGTGACCCCCCTGGTTCGGGAGGGCAAGGATGGAGCCATCGAGGACATCATCACAGGTGGGCCTGGTGGAGTCAGGAATAATGGGTCGAGGTCTCCAGTACACTCATTGTATGTGTATGTATGTATGTATGTATGTATGTATGTATGTATGTATGTATGTATGTATGTATGTATGTATGTATGTATGTATGTATGTATGTATGTATGTATGTATGTATGTATGTATGTATGTATGTATGTATGTATGTATGTATGTATGTATGTATACACACACACACACACACACACACACACACACACACACACACACACACACACACACACACACACACACACACACACACACACACACACACACACACACACACACACACACACACACACTACCGTTCAAAAGTTTGGGCTCACTTGGAAATGTCCTTGCTTTTGAAAGAAAAGTACAAATTGATCAGAAATACAGTGTAGACATTGTTAATGTTGTAAATGACTATTGTAGCTGGAAACTGCTGATTTTTTTAATGGAATATCTACATAGGCATATAGAGGCACATTGTCAGCAACCATTACTCCTGTGTTCCAATGGCACATTGTGTTAGCTAATCCAAGTTTATAATTTTAAAAGGCTAATTGATCATTAGAAAACCCTTTTGCAATTATGTTAGCACAGCTGAAAACTGTTTTTCTGATTAAAGAAGCAATAAAACTGGCCTTCTTTAGACAAGTTGAGTATCTGGAGCATCAGCATTTGTGTGTTTGATTACAGGCTCAAAATGGCCAGAAACAAAGAACTTTCTTCTGAAACTCATCAGTCTATTCTTGTTCTGAGAAATGAAGGCTATTCCATGCTAGAAATTGCCAAGAAACTGAAGATCTCGTACAACACTGTGTACTACTCCCTTCACAGAACAGCACAAACTGGCCCTAACCAGAATAGAAAGAGTAGTGGGAGGATGCACAATTGAGCACAACTGATATGCACAACTGAGCAAGAGGACAAGTACATCAGAGTGTTTAGTTTGAGAAACAGACACCTCACAAGTCCTCAACTGGCAGCTTCATTAAATAGTACCCGCGAAACACCAGTCTCAACGTCAACAGTGAAGAGGCAACTCCAGGATGCTGGCCTTCTAGGCAGAGTTGCAAAGAAAAAGCCATATCTCAGACTGGCCAATAAAAAGAAAAGATTAAGATGGGCAAAATAACAGACACTGGACAGAGATATGGATTTTCTAATGATCAATTAGCCTTTTAAAATGATAAACTTGGATTAGCTAACACAACGTGCCATTGGAACACAGGAGGGATGGTTCCTGATAACGCTTGCTTTTCTGTAGCCTTTTCCCATTTCCACAAATACATCATAACTAACTGTCGCCATGCAATATCCACCTACATTATCCTGTTGCATCTGTCACATCCACATTCATCTTCTCCCTTCAATCCTTTTTTCATGTCATTCCCACTCATTCCACTGTGCATATCTCTCCTCCCCCTTGGTTATGTCTTTACCGTCGCCCTCTTCTCCCTTTATCGCTCTCTTTCTCTCTCTCTCTTTCTCTCTCTCTCTCTCTCTCTGGGGTTTTCAGCTCTGAAGGCTGTGCCCTTCACGGCTCGCTCTGGCAGGCGCACCTCTCGCCTCTTCTGTGACTCTGGCTTCAGTGATGACAGCCCTACATAGTCCCCTCAGAACTGTATAGGTCTGTCTTTCACTTTCTCTCTGTCTCCGGAGATGCCTGTGTCTCCTATGCACACCACGAGAGTGTAGCACCATGTGCCTCTGCCCTCTTGATGCAGCTGTCTTTGTTAGCGTGGCGGTGTCACTACAAAGCCTGTTTAGGACCAGACTTGTTCCGTGTTGTGGTCTCACAGTGCTGTTGTTACCCATCACTATCCCTGCTAGACCTGAGGAACCAGCCATACAGACGGACAGACGGGTCCCGAGTCAGCGCCAAGTGGAAGCCCAGACAGAAGCTCCAAGTCTCCTCCGACATCTTCCTGTGAAACACTACACACACACGCTTGCTTACACACACGCTTGCTTACACACACACGCTTGCTTACACACACACGCTTGCTTACACACACACGCTTGCTTACACACACACGCTTGCTTACACACATGCTTGCTTACACAAACGCTTACTTGTGCGCACACACACACACACACTCTATTCAAAGCATCACCCTCATTTAAATTCATTGACATAGAGTGCACACAAACTTGAAATAAGTCCCCTAGGCTTAGCCCATCATGGCAGGTGATTGGTTCTACCTGTGGTTCTACCCACAGCAAACCTCCACCCTCTAAGTAGAGCTTTAGGAATATTAGACTGTGAGGTGCTGTCTCCTAATACCTCTCTGATCCACAACAAACACCTACAGTAAATACACTATATTCCTCATCATAAACTGGGTGATTCGAGCCCTGACTGCTGGCTGGCTGAAAGGCGTGGTATATCAGACCGTATACGACGGGTATGGCAAAACATTTATTTGCACTGCTCTGATTACGTTGGTAACCAGTTTCTAATATCAATAAGGCACCTCGGGGGTTTGTGATATATGGCCAATATACCACGGGCTAAGGGCTGTGTTCTAGCAGTTTGTGTTGCGTCGTGCCAATGAACAGACCTTGGCCGTGGTATATTGGCCATATACCATAACTCCGCAGGCTTTTACTGAAGTAAACACTTCCTATTTCTACATAATGTTAGTGGAGTAAGGGCTTGGCCATGGATGGACTTTAAAGTTCAATGGAATGATTTAAACCCTCATTCTCTACAATCCTCATTTGAGCTTTAGGACCCGTGTATGGGAGGTTCAGCACTGGGACAGTGTACCTGAAGTAACAAACAGTGAAAGCTAGCAAGACTCTACATTTGTCTTTCATAGTGAATAGTTTGTTCTATTTGTGGTACTCAGATGGCTGCAGATTGTCAAACCCCAATAACTGCTGTATCTGGTGTAAAGGCATATTGATCTGTCTGTCTGTCTGTGTCTGTGTCTGTGTCTGTCTGTCTGTCTGTCTGTCTGTCTGTCTGTCTGTCTGTCTGTCTGTCTGTCTGTCTGTCTGTCTGTCTGTCTGTCTGTCTGTCTGTCTGTCTGTCTGTCTGTCTGTCTGTCTGTCTGTCTGTCCTAGGACAAGTAGGATTACGACAGCTCAGAATGAAGCTTAGAACATGATTTGTATTATATTCAAAATATTTGAATGGATAACCCTCTCTTTGGTTCACTGTTTTGGGTTTGAACTAATAAATATTTTATACTGTGATTGTCTACTACTTTATAACACCAGAAGTCATGAAACATGAAATTGGTTTGGAGTTCATTTCAGACCCTGAATGAATTTGAATCAAATCCTTTCTTGTATAAGAGGTTCACTTTTATTGTCACAAAAACACAACAGAGAGGTACAAAAGCAGCAGTCTTTGTTAAGTACCATAGTTGATCATCTTCTCACAAAAAGCAGCAACAGCTCTTTCAGTATGTAGAATTGGCGTAGCATTTGCACTGTTAGTTGGTCTTTAGCATACCGTATTGCTGTGTCATTCTTCTTCAGCACTCATAAACAACACTTATCTCACACGCACAGCGAGAATCACTCTCAGAATAAACGGAAGAGTAGTTGCTCTACGATGTCTTTAGATCTTTTTCTTAACATCAACGTTGACAGTGACATTTTGTTTTGACTGACCCTGTTGCACATGATACAAAATCTATTATCCTGTGCAATGTTTAATCTAAGATACACTTACAGTTATACACAGAGGAGAGGTATTGACAGAAGTAACAGAACCTTTTGTTGACCCAGCGTGCAAATTCCGGGAATGTACAGTATGTGCATGCTGTTTGGATTACGTTTCTCTCAACAACAACAACAACAACAAAAAGAAATCCACATAAATCCATATAAGTAACATCTTCTCGGTCTATTTACATGATTTTGAACACCCACAGACTACTTTAAACGACCACACATTCATCGAGAAAGCGTATTGTACGTACAATATTGTTTACTTTTGATTAGGATAGAGGAAGACAGTTGTGGGTAGTCACCAGTGACTACTTGTAAAGAGGGATGAGGAAATGTGCTCTGGGTCTCTCTCTTTCTTTCGTTCCCTCTACCCGTGCAAGCTGAGTGTAGTGCTACTTTAAGTAGTTCACAACCCTTCGTCATTGATTTCTATTGTTTCCCAAAGAAGCCTCTCAAAGGTTTCCAATTTTTCACAAATGTCACTGCATGTGTTCTTTGTATCCTGCCATGAATCATATTAGTCTATGACAAGAAATGGTACAAACAATTTGCTCAATGGCCTAAGTAAGTACTAAGGAACCAAAATGATGGCAAATAGAAAACAAAAACACACACACAAATTAATTTACAGAATACATTTCTAAAATGTGGTTATGAATCCTCTTTTCAAGTATAAAAATACAGTCTTGATAATATAAAACAGAGATGAAGATTGAATTATGTACATGATATAATCACTGCAAACAACTATCGGGTAGTACACTATTTTCTCACAATACAGTATATCTCTGATATGATTTTGATTATTCTGAGGTTAATTGCGTGGTCTTTATTTTCATATTAGCTCTTATTTCTATATTTAAAATGAATAATACATTGTATTAATGTCTAGGATTTACCAAGGGTGATGTTGTATCTCCAGTTATGTATGTTTTTTGTGCCAGTGGTATATACTTGTGCAGAGAGCTTCCATGGCAATATTTTTACACTTTCCTCCAGCAGTTTCAGACAGCACATAACCCTTCTGTGGGATTATCTGACTTGCATTTAGTGGCATGGTAACATAAAACAATTGTGGTGGCTAATGTACAAAACGGTGCTAATGAGTCCAGAACCTTTCACATTATGGATAGAGTACCCGTGTTTACTGTGGGATTTTAGGACCGTTATGTGTTCAATTTGCAATATTTGGTGTCAGAAGAGGGATCTTGTGCTGAATCTTGCTGTCCACCATTTTACCTTCAGTGTTTATCCCAGTACTCATACTGACCATGATAGCAGAGGACCTGGAAGAAGAGAGAACATTGCTCACATGATCTCTATCTAACTCCTAACCTAACCTACTGCAATAGGGTGTCTGGGAAATGTCTGCAGTCTGCAGCTTATTCTGTTGCATTCTCATTTTTTTTAAGGGTTTTAATAAGTGTTTTAAGATCACATTTGTTTTCCCTGTTCTTTGGTGACGCCTTCCAGATAGAGACAGACCAGGGTCAAGCTACGGTCTTGGTCATTGGTTAATTTACATCTATGTGGTCACATGGGGTGCTACTGTATGTTTCAGCCAGTGCAGCGCATTTCCCCTGACTGGCCACAGGGGTATGCTGTGTTTGGTGTATCAGCCCGACAGTCGTCCTGCTCCTGTCAAGATCTGAGCCATGTGGCTGTCGCTAAGCAGAGCATAGGCAAAACTGAGGAAGTGATGCTGTGATCGGTACTGCACTGGTGTCAAGACTTGAGGACGGGCTACCTGTCCCAATGCACAGCTTCTCCACAGTGGATAGGAGTGGAAGGGGAGTTGGGAGAGGAGAGGAATGGAAAGGGAGGGGTGAAGCAATACAGATTGAGATTTCAGAAGGAGAGAGGGAGAGAAGGATAGGAAAAGGAGTAGGTAATGGAGGAGCTATACTCTACAGATCTTTATAAGTGAAGGCTGAACTCTGCTTTTACCCTGGTTAACCCTAGGCATACTTTCTTGCTCTGTGATTGCTCAATTATGTTTTTTGTTTGTACTTTTGCCCTCGGCTGCAGGCTCGTTTGGACAGAATCCGGGCTAAAAACCCAAAGCTACTATTGGCTGTTAGGATCAACCCAAACAATCCTCACCCCTGAAACAACACACATTTTCAATGAATTGGTCATGTCTGAAACAGTTAAGAAGCTTTCTTTGTCCAAACAGTGGGCTGCCTCCCAGACTAAATGAATGGAAATGAATTATCCTCCCATCACTTTGCACCTACAGGGGCTTCTCCATAAGAGCCTTGGAGACCCAAACAAACAAACTCAAGGAGGGAAAAGCCAGCACTGAGCCTCTCTCGCTGACACATTTGGACACAGCATCAAGCTCAATTTGATGCCACTGCTAATGAATTGCCTTGGCCTTTAGAGAACAAGAGATTTCCTCCTCCGATTAGATGTCTAAGGGCCCCCACACCGCTGCCACATTGGTTTACACATCCAACCGTTCAACGGGGCAAAGGGGTTAAGGGGAGAAACAAGACAAAAGCCTAAGATTAACGACGCAGACTTCCTATTAAGCCAAGAGCATAGACAAAGGGAGGTAGGAGAGGAGAAGAGAGGAGAGGCGTGCCTTTAAGGATGCCAAGAGAGCTGGTTGCACTGATGTAGATTTAGATCAATGTCATCTATGTTCTGGCTCTATTCTCCTCATGATAGATGGGGCTGGGGTGTGTCCTTGGGAGGCCCACTGCTCAAAGTGAGATAGACTGGGTGGGATGAAGAGCAGTAGAAGTCTACACTAGCTTTGGTCTACATGGGGCATGGAGGTTATAGATATGTACATTCAGTTCATTCAATGTGGGGAGAGGAAGGAGCCATTTGTAATTAATTATGGAAGGAGCACTAGGGGCAAGCAGTGCAGCCTGGCCTCAGAGCCGCAGAGCCACCCACAATAATATCTGCTAAATATGTGTATGCGACCAATAACATTTGATTTGATCTGAATATGCTATACACATTTCCGAGCCCCTCTCAAGACATACGATCTGTACTAATGGCCTAGTTACGTTAGACAGAAACGGAAGTAGGGAGGTTGGTCGGGTAGGATGGGTGGGTGTATTCCGTGGCAGACTAGCAATCCAAAGGCTGCATGTTTGAGTCGCCCCCGGGGACAACTGTAGCATTTGCGCTAACCCTTCCTCAAACCCTAATTCGAACCTCAACCCGTTTCACCTAACCCGGTCGTACAATTCGTATGGTATTGTACGACCGGGTAAGACGTACTACACGTCCTCTAATTTTGACTTGAGGGACACCGGTATATGTGTATCTCTTGGAGCCTGTATCACAACATATCCTTTACACGGACATGAACAGACAGGTGCACCCCCCCCCCCCCCCAAAAAAATCATCCATTCAGGGGCCAAACAAAAAGTCCACCTATTCAGGAGAGATATAAAGGACAGCACCTGGCCTTCGCCTGTTGTCATTCCTTCTGGACAGGTATTGGAACAGTGAATGCAGCCATAGCACCGTGTTGAGACAATGTCCACACAATGTCCTCAGGCACTGGGCTAAGTTATCAAATAGCAGAATACCAACTAAGCCTTTTTAAAATCAGATAACCCCAAGGCATTCACATGTTGTGCACACACAAACTTCACTTTTGTTGACGTTAACAATTTTTCAGCTCGTGCACATTTTCCCCTCGGGATAAAATGGTACGGTCTTGGTTAAATCCTATTGGTTCAAAAATGACCTCATTGGTTCATGTCTGAAGCAGTCCTGTATTGTTGAAAGAGTTAACCTAACATGATGCATCACAGTACACAAAATAGCCTACCCATGGGGTTTTATTTGACCCACACTGTACATACAGGTCACACAGATGCATGTATGTCCAATATATTCAACTGACTCCAACATACAGTATATTAATTCATATTATTTGCATATGTTAAACATATAGTTTAAATTGAACAGGTCCTTTGTTTGGTTGATCACAGACAGTTTACCACATTTTTACTGACCCAATTGCCTAGATATATATTACTGTATTTACTGTATGCTACAAACATCAGGTCAGACATTTAATAAAATACATCATCTGCATCATAAGAGGACTCACTCTTGCCATGAGCGTAATCTGCACACACAAAAAAATCTGCACAGTGTAATGACCCTAATAAACAGCATCCGCAGACTCCGAGGGCATATTTGACATCATGACAAAATGGAGATAGGGAAGGAAGGTACACTTGGAGGCATACGCAATCTCACACAATTGAGTGGTTTCCAGCAAACAGCATAAATAGCAGCCTGGTCTCATAGGCTAGATTTAACATAGTAAATATAAATTCGGGACCATTAAATTAGTATGATATGTTACATTTAGGATGGTTACATAAGACAGAGGGTGACATTTAAGGCAAAAACGAAAGGAGGGTGGTTGGTCGGGGTGGAAGGGTGAGCGTTTAACGCAAAAGTCTAGCAACCCAAAGGCTGTGTGTTTGAATCTCATCGAGGACAACTTTAGCATTTGAACTAATTAGCAGCTTTACAACAACTTACCATGTTAGCTAACCCTAACCCTTTAACCTAACCTTAGCCCCAACTTTAACTCTTAACCCTAGCTAACGTTAGCCAGCTAACTAACGTCAATGCTAGCCACCTAGCTAACATTAGCAGCAACAAATTGGAATTTGTAACATAACCTACATTTTGCAAATTCGTAACATATTGTACATTTAGCAATTTTGTTAAATATCATACGAAATGGTTGAAGGACATCCACAAATAAATACATGCCAACTTTTTACTTTTTAGATTTGCATGTATAGTTAGATATTACTGCACTGTTGGAGCTAGGAAAATAAGCATTTCACTACACCCACAATAACATCTGCTAAAAATGTGTAGCCAACCAATTTGATTTGATTTGATTTCCTGTACGAAATCGCAACATATCATAAAGAATGGAGTTCTCGGATTTATGTACAGAGTAATACGAAATGCTCTGAGACCAGGTTGGAAATAGACATGAATACTAATGCTTGGTGTGTATTCCTCCACTGTCAAATAAAGGTTAACATGTTAGCCATGTGCTAACTACTGTATTCACTAATGGGCATTGTTGTGAAGCGCACTGACCTCTCTGGGAGGTCATCTTCTGCACTTTTATGATACTTTTATGTTTTTTTTTACACGGATTCTTAGTGGTTTCTGACTCCTTTCACTTTCACCCCAAAGAGTGAAGTATGGTTTTTGTTCTGGTGCAAACCTTGTGCTTCACCAAAATAGATGTGGTTACAGCTTTGGTGGTGGATGAGATTAATTTGCCCCACACAAGGTAAAAACCTTTCAGATCTGATCAAGATGAATGTAGAAGTGCATCAATCCAGCCATCCGAAGCGAGTTGAACCATGGCAACATTTTGGGGCTCTTTTTCAGTCCAACGGATAGTCTTTTCAACTCGAATAGCCTGTGAATAGACCCCCTAAGCCTAAAGAGCACCACATGGGGCCTGTTTCTTAGAGTTCAAATGAGGTGGCCTCTATCTCAGTTAGCTAATGGAGTGTGGATTATCCCCGTTAGGGTAATGAGAGGATTGGGTTGACTGGCTCAGGACAGGTGCTAGCTGGAACGGAGTGGCTTTCTGTGTTATCTCTACCTGACTTTGAGAGCTGCCAGAAGGTCCTTTGAGAGGGACAGTTTGGGCTGAGGTGGGATAGGGCCATTCAGATCGGCCTACTGGGTTGGAGTGCCTGCTGAACCACGTAAGACTGCTGCTTCAGAGAGGAGGGAGGAGGGCTTCAGTCAGAGTCAAACGTTTGGACACACCTACTCATTCAAGGGTTTTTCTTTATTTTTGACTATTTTCTACACTGTAGAATAAAAGTGAAGGCATCAAAACTATGAAATAACACATATGTAATCATGTAGTAACCAAAAAAGTGGTCGACAAATTCTTCAAAGTAGCCACCCTTTGCCTTGGTGACTGCTTCACACACACTTGGCATTCTCTCAACCAGTTTCACCTGGTGGAATGCTTTTCCAACAGTCTTAAATGTGTTCCCACATATGCTGAGCACTTGTTGGCTGCTTTACCTTCACTCTGCAGTCCCACTCATCCCAAACCATCTCAACCTGGGTTGAGGTTGGGTGATTGTGGAGGCCAGGTCATCTGATGCAACACTCCATCACTCTCCTTCTTGGTCAAATAGCTCTTACAAAGCCTGGAGGTGTGTTGGGTCATTGTCCTGTTGAAAAACCAATGATAGTCCCGCTAAGCGCAAACCAGATGGGATGGCGTACCGCTGCAGAATGCTGTGGTAGCCATGCTGGTTAAGTGTGCCTTGAATCCTAAATAAATCACAGATAGTGTCACCATCACACCTCCTCCTTCATGTTTCACGGTGGGAACCACACATGTGGAGATCATCCGTTCACCTACTCTGTGTCTCATAAAGACACGGCGTTTGGAACCAAAAATCTCAAATTTGGACTCAGACCAAAGGACATATTTCCACCGATCAAATGTCCATTGCTCGTGTTTCTTGGCCCAAGCAAGTCTCTTCTTATTATTGGTGTCCTTTAGTAGTGGTTTCTTTGCAGCAATTCAACCATGAAGACCTGATTCACGCAGTCTCCTCTGCACGATTGATGTTGAGATGTGTCTGTTACTTGAACTCTGTGAAGCATTTATTTGGGCTGCAATTTCTGAGGCTGATAACTCTAATGAACTGTATCCTCTGCAGCAAAGGTAACTCTGGGTCTTCCTTTCCTGTGGCGGTCCGCGTGAGCTCTTGATGGTTTTTGCACTTGAAGAAACTTTCAAAGTTCTTGAGATGTTCAGCATTGACTGACCTTCATGTCTTAAAGTAATGATGGACTGTCGTTTCTCTTTGGTTATTTGAGCTGTTCTTGCCATAATATGGACTTGGTCTTTAACCAAATAGGGCTGTCTTCTATATACCACCCCTACCTTGTCACAACACAACTGACTGGCTCAAACACATTAAGAAGGAAAGAAATTCCACAAGTGAACTTTTAACAAGGCACACCTGTTTATTGAAATGCATTCCAGGTGACTACCTCATGAAGCTGGTTGGAGGAATGCCAAGAGTGTGCAAAGCTGTCATCAATGCAAAGGGTGGACACTTAGAAGAATCTCAAATATAAAATATTTATTTGTTTAATACTTTTTCGGTTAAAACACGATTCCATGTGTTATGTCATGTAGAAAATAGTACAAATAAAGAAAATCCCTGGAATGAGTATGACTTTTCCATCGCCTGACCCTCTCACTTTTGGACTGTGGTTTCAATGACTCAGCTGGAGACAGAATGATTCAGCGGTTCAAATAAAGGAAGCCGAGTCAGACAGCCGTGGTACTGTAGGATCATCATCTGCTTGGTGAAAAGTCAGGGGTTCGGCATTGAGATGTTCAACTATTCCATGGCATAATCGAGAAGTGCAGTTTAGGTGCCACTTAGCTTGTTAAGTGTACAATACCTCCATGATCTTACCCTCATCAGAAACATCAATGCCAGCCAATGGGATAATAGAGCCCGTTCAGTACACAATCCATTTTGGATCCAACCACAGCTCAAAGTCAAATAATATAACAACCAACATTGGTGATTTCCGATGATCCCAATCCTTTTCGCGTCACCTTACATTCCCACTGATAACATATTGTATCCCAGTATAGTCCCGAAAGAACCCACTAGTTGCCCAGACAGCTGTGAGACGGGGAAGTTGTCAAGGTCAAAGGCCACCAGAGCTGTTCTGAAGAGGGCTACTCCCCTGAGGGGCATTCTAGAAGTGGAATACCTGCTGCTGGCCCTGGATCTTGGGGAAGTCCTCTCTCTGCTTCCTGGTCTTGGGCCTCTCCAGGCTGCCTTGCTGGAGGTTCTTCAGTCTAGCCGCTACAGTTGACTGGGGTCCCTTGGATCCCCCTGGTGAGTTGCTTGCATTCTACGGAAGGACAATGAGCACGAGGAAGGTTATGGTCATATCTGAGATGACATTTTGGCTCGAGCCCTGAGCAGTGCACAATATAGGAAAAAGGATTCCATTTTGGGAGCAGACAGTCTCACTGGTGCTGATCCGTTTTGGCCAGTTTTGTGTTTTGAAAGCTGGTCCAAATCCAGCAGATCAATTCTGTTAACCTGAAAGCGGCTGTACCACCTCTGTTTTTGACAGCTTCCCTCCTAGTGCGATGTGTCTTGTTTTGATCTGGGAGCGATAAAACAAGACCTTTTACAGAGATAAATGTGTCATTCGAGCAGTAAGAGAGTTCTGACATTTGCCTTAGTCTGTCAGCAAACCTTGAATTGAAATATGTTATTCCACCTTAACACACTCCATGCAGTCTACATGTAATTCCAATATGCACGCCAGAAGTGTAGGACTGTCAGTCCTCGTAACAGTTAGTTTGTTAGAGAATTAGAGCACAGCTTAGTTAGAATACTGAATGCAGATCGGAATGTAGAATGCAGTCAGTGGAAGTAGCAGGGGGGGGGGGGTAGTCGTTAGCGAAGTGAGACAGGGGAATTAGATTGAATGGAATTAGACAGTATATGTTTGGTAGTCGAATCCGACAAAGATAAGCACTATGTCGTGCTTTCAGCCCAGAGAACTTCTGCATCAGGCAGAATTAGAGGAGACGGAAGGATCAACAGGCAGGTTAGTGGCCCTCTAAGAAACAAGTGCAGTGGAACAGCAGTGACTGAAGCAAGGGGAAGAGGACAGGAGACAGTAGGGCCGCAGGCACTGCAAAAAAAAGTGGGCATTTTGGGGGGGGGGTGGCTTAAGGTTTACCTTTCTTCCCAGGAAGCCTGAAGCGCAAGGAAGGGTACGGGCTGCAGGGGTAGGCCTCGGTAGCGTGCTGGGCAGTGAGTGGGGAGGGGACACTTTGACAGTGGTTCGCTGAAATATCTGTCAAGTGGTGTTTGGCGGATGGTGAGTGGTGTCGTGTGGGGAAAGGGTCGCAGAGACAAACGTTATCACATTGCTAAGGCACAGCAAACATCGACTGCAACGGACAAAATACACACCGCATGTCACATTCTTATACATTCTGTATGCAGCTACTCGAGGTATACAATTTAGCACCAGTGTAACACGCTGTAAATTACATCAGGGAACAAAAAGGACGCCTACCTCTAGTTCAGCAATGATCCTCTCTTCGTCGTCCTCATCTTTAATCGCTGAGGCGGCGATGACGGGGGGAGTGGAGGTGGGGCGGGGGGTGTCAGACGGTGTCCTTCTCAGCTTGACCAGAGTCTTCGGAGCCTCTCCGTCTTCTGGCTCCAGCTTCTTACAAAAACAAAACAGGGTTGGCAACATGTCTACAGTATGTGACAGGTCTTTAGAACATCCATGCATCCAAATAGCCTATCTCAAAGTTTCTTCAAAAACATTCATGTATACTTTTGTGCTTTGCAGTTATTTCTTGCTCAGCCATCTCTCTCTTACTGTACCTTCTTGGTGGTGACGATCACTTCTCCAGTGCTGTTGGTGGTGAGCCCATGGGCTGATGGGAAGCTGCGGCGAGGAGGGGGTGGAGGCGGAGACTTAGAGGGTTTCTCAGTGCGATACCTGGTAACAGTCAGTTCTGCTAAACACACAATAATATATGTTTATTGAGCAGCTCAGTCATAACTAAAACACAAATAATATAATGTGCATGTCTTATTCAGTCTCACCAGATCCGCAACGTGAGCCCCCCTCCAGCTTCTGGGCAGTGATCTGCACCATGTTGGGCTGGTGCTCAGTACTGGTAGTGGTGTTTGTGCTAGTGGTGGTGGAGGTGGTGGTGGAGGTGGTGGTGGAGGTAGTGATGGGGGTGGTAAACTGAGGTTTGGGGTGAGGTTTGGGGGGCACCACGGGCTTGTTGATCTGCCTGGCAGCAAAGTCCAGGTCTGGGATGGCCTTCATTAGCTCAGCCTGGGTCTCCTCCAGCAGACGGTTGATGTCCTGGGCACTAAACTGGGTCAGACTAGCTCGCTTCTCCTCCCAGTCCCGCTCCGCAGCCTATACAAACACATATATTTGTCAACCCAAATACTGTTTATTGGAAATATATTGCAGAAATGTACACGGATATACTGTACATGATAGGGAAAATTTGTCAAATCAGAACATCTATACATTTCCAGGGAAATTGTCACACTGGTAAATGTACCGATTCCCCAGTAAAAATGTACATTTAGCATTGTGAGGGGGATTGTATAGAATGTAAAAATACAGGAGAGGTTTTCCGTACCAGTCTGACCTCCGCAGACACTGATTTGCCAGCACCGCGGCGGCTCGGCAGCTCGTCCAGGACCCGGCTTCTGTAGCTGGCCGTAGGGTGGGGGTCCTGCTCAGTTCCCGAAGCATCTGGGTCACTGCCTGATATGGGCATCCAGTTGGCAAGGCTGGCACTGCCACCCAGGTCATTGAGGCTGAGCGGTGGACTGGTCAGTATGTCGAGGTCCAAACTCTTTCCTGTGTGCTCCGTTCGCTTGGCTGACTGGCTGGAGATGTCATTCTGGCCTTTCCACAGGCCCTCGGTCACTTTTCTGTACATACAGGTGGCATACAATACACTAACAACACACAGCAGTATCAGGGCCCTATTGCATCTATTCTGGTGACCAGGTTTCCAGGATCAGTCCAAAAAAACTACAAAAAAATGTATCTGCTCCAAAACTTGCTTTCTCGTTGTATTGAAAGAGTATCATTTTTACTTATCTTGAAAAACAAGTCACCAGTTGAATGGGTCCCTCGTAACAACCGGTTATAACAATTGAACAACAACGTAACAACGAGGTGTATATGGCGTATATTGGGTTGTGTTGTGTTAAACCATACCTGCGCAGGGTGGTCAGTGTGTCGGTCATGGTGTTACAGCGTTTCAGCAGTGCGTCCAGTCTGTGTGGCTCCTCCTTCAGGAACTTCACAGCCTCCACTTCCACCCTCAACACCACTCGCATCTTACTCTGCAGACTGGGGAACTGATCTGGAGGGAGGGAGGGGAGGGGAGGGGAGGGAGGGAGAAATAGGTGTAATTAAATCAACGGGAGAGGGAAGGAGTGAGGGAAGGAGAGAGGGAAGGAGGATATATCCAAGCTTGTTTGTAAAACAGTCATGCAGCATCTTTGTGTCTCCTGTCATGCTCTCTGCCGGGGCTTGCTGTACTCTCTGCCCCCTGTGGGGTCATTTAGGATGCACAACAAAAATCAGTTGTTAAACAAGCATCTCGTTCTAACTGTTTGGTTTTTAGCTATGATGCTACACGTGAACATCTGCATGTGCGAGCACATCTTTCTTAATCAGACACTCCTATTATGGACGTTCACCTGCCTAATCCCTGACACCAATGACACGATGTGACAGATTGCAATTATCTAGAAAGGTAATTACACGAGGGGTCAATTTTATTCCATCCAAACGTAGGAGGCTTTCACACAGCTAATTGCCTCAATGTTGCATCTTCCTGTATCGTTATCCCACATATACTACAGTACATATACTACAGTACATATACTACAGTACCAGACAAAAGTTTTGACACACCTACTCATTCAAGGGTTTTTCTTTATTTTCACTATTTTCTACATTGTAGAATAATAGTGAAGACATCAAACCTATGAAATAACACATACGGGAATCACGTAGCAACCAAAAAAGTGCTAAACAAATCAAAACAGAATTTATATTTGAGGTTCTTCAAAGTAGCCACCCTTTGCCTTGATGACAGCTTTGCACAATCTTGGCATTCTAACAACCAGCTTGGTGAGGAATGCTTTTCCAACAGTCTTGAAGGAGTTCCCACATATGCTGAGCACTTGTTGTCTGCTTTTTCTTCACTCTGCATTCCAACTCATCCTATACCATCTCAATTATGTTGAGGTCGGATGATTGTGGAGGCCAGGTCATCTGATGCAGCACTCCATCACTATCCTTTTTGGTCAAATAGCCCGGACGTGTTGGGTCATTGTCCTGTTGAAAAACCAATGATAGTCCTGCTAAGTGCAAACCAGATGGGATGGCGTATCGCTGCAGAATGCTGTGGTAGCCATGCTGGTTAAGTGTGCCTTGAATTCTAAATAAATCACAGATAGTGTCACCGTCACACCTCCTCCTTCATGCTTCACGGTGGGAACCACACACGTGGAGATCATCCGTTCACCTACTCTGCGTCTCATAAAGACACGGCGTTTGGAACCAAAAATCTCACATTTGGCCTCAGACCAAAGGACATATTTCCACCGATCAAATGTCCATTGCTCATGTTTCTTGGCCCAAGCAAGTCTCTTCTTATTGGTGTCCTTTTGTAGTGGTTTCTTTGCAGCAATTTAACCATGAAGGCCTGATTCAAGTCTCCTCTGAACAGTTCATGTTGAGATGTGTCTGTTACTTGAACTCTGCGAAGCATTTATTTGGGCTGCAATTTCTGAGGCTGGTAACTCTAATTAACTCTGGGTCTACCTTTTTTGTGGCGGGCCTCGTGAGAGCTATTCTCATCATAGCTCTTGATGGTTTTTGCGACTGCACTTGAAGAAACTTTCAAAGTTCTTGACATGTTCCAGATTGACTGACCTTCAAGTGTTGAAGTAATGATGGACTGTTGTTTCTCTTTGCTTATTTGAGCTGTCCTTGCCATAATATGGACTTGGTCTTTAACCAAATAGTGCTATCTTCTGTATACCCCCCCTACCCTGTCACAACACAACTGATTGCTTAATTTCACAAATTAACTTTTAAGAAGTCACTCCTTTTAATTAAAATGCATTCCAGGTGACTACCTCATGAACCTGGTTGAGAGAATGCCAAGAGTGTGCAAAGCTGTCATCAATGCAAAGGGTGGCTACTTTGAAGAATCTCAAATACAAAATATGTTTTTATTTGTTTAAAACCTTTGTGGTTACTACATGATTCCATATGTTTTATTTCATAGTTTTGATGTCTTCACTATTATTCTACAGTGTAGAAAATAGTAAAAATAAAGAAAAACCCTGGAATGAGAACGTGTCCAAACTGGTACTGTATATGAATATAAAGCATTGGAATCAGTATGTATCTAATTCTTTGACTGGTACTGTATGCTTACGCTTGAGCTCTGTGAGGGTCTCTCCCAAAGACCTTAGCTCCATACTCTTCTGCTCCACTTCCTGCTCAGTCACCAGGCCGTGGTTGACTGACGAGTTCCTCTGCAGTTCCTCCACTGACTTCTCCAGATCACTGTGGGCACCAAAAAAATGACATCAGTATAGCATGACCAACAAGTATGCAGGCACTGCACAGTTCCAGCTCAAACACACCTTCATCTTTTTTTCTATCTGAGCAGTTTGCACTATTTCTTCATTCACACTGACCCTATCTTGAGTTAGAGACCCTGAATTAAAGGCTAAACTCACTGCAGTTGCTGGATGAGCAGCTCTTCCTGGTTGAGGTACTTGAGTCTCTCCTCCTCTACTAGGAGGCGCTGCCTCTGCAAAGGGTCCTCCTGGGTTCGCATGGCGTCCAGCATCATAAGGCTCAGCTCCGACTCGGTCTGCCTCAGCAGGGACTGTACTGAGTCCTGGTTCTCCAACTGGGAGGGGAGACGTCGACAGACCCAAATACATGTCGTTGGGACATACACGCACTTAGACAATACATCAAACAAGCCTAAGTCAAAACAAGCACAAAGTCCAGTCTGCGCACACAAAGCTCTGACGAAGGCCTTGAGGCCGATACGTAAAGCTTACTAAAGAGCAGTAATACAAGAGAAGTGATTGATACATAAACACATGTAAAAACAAACATTGCCTTGAGAAATGTGTGTGTGTGTGTGTGTGTGTGTGTGTGTGTGTGTGTGTGTGTGTGTGTGTGTGTGTGTGTGTGTGTGTGTGTGTGTGTGTGTGTGTGTGTGTGTGTGTGTGTGTGTGTGTGTGTGTGTGTGTGTGTGTGTGTGTGTGTACGCGGCCACACTGTTCTCTGGTGCTCACCTGGATGTTGCGCAGCTGGGACAGTTGTTTGCGCAGCTCGCTGGTGTTCTGCTGCAGGCCATGCAGGTGGATCTGCATCTGCAGCCGCGACACCGTCAGTGGCTGGGAGGACCCTATGAGTGGTGGCGGCATCAGGGCCAATGGAGCCGACGGTGTCAGGGCTGGCCAATCAGAAAGTGGGATTAGGGTCTCATGACGGTGCATTCTACTGTCACTGTAGCCAATTATATCATCCATCGTAAAGTGGGGAGGGACTACAGGATTATTCACAGGTGTAATGGTGATTGACAGAATGGGGAAGGTTTTTAGGACACACAGAGCCATATCCGAAGCTGTATTTCTTTACATACATTTAAATTCCAGGGGCAACAACAGAGCATCGACAACAAGCCCGAGCGAGCAAGTCTTTGATGCTTGGGGTTGGAAATGACACAATGGTCCATTGAAATGACAATGAACAAATAGCTTTGCTATATGGCAATTTCTCAGGCACATTTTCTCATGCATAACAAAATAAAGGGACTGATTTGGTAATACTAAGTCACTCACATACTTAGAGTTCAGCCGAACTAAAAAAAAATCACTTTGTTGCTTGACACGGAAAATAATTGAATTGCTTTGAAAATAGTCCATTTAGCATTGATAACTTTCCCGGCAAAGAAACGTAAAATGGGTTTTTGTAATTTAGGCGAACTATTCTTTCAGAGGAGATGGTTAAAACACAAGGTCGTAAAGCACGTTACAATTTCAACGGAGGAGCAGACGTGCTGCAGTGTACTGTTCAACTGACTTCCTGGAAGATTTCTAACCTCTACTGGGAGACAGAGAAATTGGAGCTTGGCACAATTCCTTGTAGAAGAACACCTTGTTTTAGGGGGAGGGCATGTGACAGTTACTGTGTATTTCTAGGTTCATTGTCTAACTAATAGCTGACCTTCTAACACCTGTCTGGAATGGGCGTAGATAGAGAGGTGAATGGCCTATTTTCATCTGACAGCACAAAATCCCCTTTCACACAGACGACTTCCTGCAATTAACCATTGTCTTTGTAGATCTGTGTGAACGGTAATCAGGAGTAGAAATACATCTTGATCTACCCAAAGAACCAAATATGCACACAAAGTAACCTAACCATACCATTACCGATGATAACAAGATCAGCGAAATAACATTCCAGCACGAACAGTAGGGATTGGGAAACATTATTCTGAGCCCAGTCCTGAATCCAGACACTGAACGCAGACAAAAAGAACAAGAGAATCAAAAACAGAATCCTCACAAAAACTCAAAAGTGCATCAAACGAGAGACACCAACTATAAGGGAAGCAGTCTGTCATTGAGACACACAGGGGAAAGAGGATGACGACTTCGGACAAGATGATACCTTTCTTGTTTTTTAACCGTCCAGCTAAAATAAGGCACAAGAAGCATGGCACCCATTACTAGCATAAGCAAACACACACTTGATGGTTCTTTGTGCACATTGGTCACACGTGAGCAATACACATACGGTAAGCAGCTCAGTTACAGAACATTTACAATTCTACGCAATGGATCATGTTATTTATAATGCAATGCTCTGCAACCCTAACCCTTACTCTTTATACTGCAATGCTCTGCAACCCTAACCCTTACTCTTTATACTACAATGCTCTGCAACCCTAACCCTTACTCTTTATACTACAATGCTCTGCAACCCTAACCCTTACTCTTTATACTACAATGCTCTGCAACCCTAACCCTTACTCTTTATATTGCAATGCTCTGCAACCCTAACCCTTACTCTTTATACTACAATGCTCTGCAACCCTAACCCTTACTCTTTATATTGCAATGCTCTGCAACCCTAACCCTTACACTTTATATTGCAATGCTCTGCAACCCTAACCCTTACTCTTTATACTGTAATGCTCTGCAACCCTAACCCTTACTCTTTATACTGCAATGCTCTGCAACCCTAACCCTTATACTACAATGCTCTGCAACCCTAACCCTTACTCATTATACTGCAATGCTCTGCAACCCTAACCCTTACTCTTTATACTACAATGCTCTGCAACCCTAACCCTTACTCTTTATATTGCAATGCTCTGCAACCCTAACCCTTACTCTTTATACTACAATGCTCTGCAACCCTAACCCTTACTCTTTATATTGCAATGCTCTGCAACCCTAACCCTTACTCTTTATATAGCAATGCTCTGCAACCCTAACCCTTACTCTTTATACTGTAATGATCTGCAACCCTAACCCTTACTCTTTATACTGCAATGCTCTGCAACCCTAACCCTTACTCTTTATACTACAATGCTCT
The DNA here is from genome assembly GCF_021184085.1 of Oncorhynchus gorbuscha. Taxonomy (NCBI): domain Eukaryota; kingdom Metazoa; phylum Chordata; class Actinopteri; order Salmoniformes; family Salmonidae; genus Oncorhynchus; species Oncorhynchus gorbuscha. The sequence goes on from NC_060179.1 coordinate 49,792,803, forward strand.
GCAACCCTAACCCTTACTCTTTATATTGCAATGCTCTGCAACCCTAACCCTTACTCTTTATACTACAATGCTCTGCAACCCTAACCCTTACTCTTTATATTGCAATGCTCTGAAACCCCAACCCTTATTCTTTATATTGCAATGCTCTGCAACCCTAAACCTTACTCTTTATACTGCAATGCTCTGCAACCCTAACCCTTACTCTTTATATTGCCAAGTCAATGGGACAAAGTGAAAAGTCAATGTATATTTGTTTTCAGGTATCCCTGATTGATACTTACTGTCTGTCTCAGAGCAGTCATTGGCCATCTCAATCTTGTCTCTGCGAAAGACAAAATAACTTTAGGTCCCCACTCCGTGTGTACTGTATGTACGGTATGTACTGTGTGTGTGTGTGTGTGTGTGTGTGTGTGTGTGTGTGTGTGTGTGTGTGTGTGTGTGTGTGTGTGTGTGTGTGTGTGTGTGTGTGTGTGTGTGTGTGTGTGTGTGTGTGTGTGTGTGTGTGTGTGTGTGTGTGTGTGTGTTGTATGTACTGTATGCACTGAGTGTGTGTGTGTGTGTGTGTACTGTATGTACTGTATGTACTGAGTGTGTGTGTGCGTGTGTGCGTGTGTGCGTGTGTGTGTGTGTGTGTGTGTGTGTGTGTGTGTGTGTGTGTGTGTGTGTGTGTGTGTGTGTGTGTGTGTGTGTGTGTGTGTGTGTGTGTGTGTGTGTGTGTGTGTGTGTGTGTGTGTGTGTGTGTGTGTGTGTGTGCGTGTGCAATGGACGTCAGTGTGATGCTAACAGTATATCTTCCTCCACTGTCTGTGTCCCCATACCGGGCTTTAAACATTGATCCTCTGCTTCGCAACGCACGACAGTCCTCCTTGCCAACGCACCAACCGTTTGAGCGGTTGAAAACGATCTAATTTGATACCTCCATCGGGGACATTCCATCTAGCTGTGGAGTGAGCTTACGGGAACGTTCTTAACTGCGTTACACTCACCCCTTCTAAACTCGCTAGGCAGCAAGCGAGACCCGGCCGTTGAGCTGAGCCCAACGGCCAATCCAGGTCACGGCACCCGTGAAACGGACGTCAGTGTGCTGCTAACAGTTTAGCTTCCTCCACTGTCCCCCACCGTTACATGTGCGCCTGTGTGTGTTCATGTGTGCATGCTTGCGTGTGTGTCTCACGGGCTCTCGGCCTCTGGTCCCCTGGTCAGAACAGTCTGCAGTAGACCAGTCAGACTGGCTATCTGTTTCTCCATGGCCTCCATGCGCCCCCTTTGCGATGACAAACATAGGGTATGAGTCAGTTTAGATACACACAAAATACCCATCACAGACACATAAAACGTACATGCACACACCACACACACCAGATACACACACACTGGCACTCTTACCTGGTCTCTGTCTCATTGCCTGGTAGAGGTGAACTGAAACCTGGTGCTGAACTGAAACCACCGCTCTCCCCTCCAGGTCCAGCCATTAAGCACAGTTGATCAGACCCCAACCCTGACCCCTGACCCCTAGCTTTGGGACTCTCCCCGAACACGGAGGAGGATACAGAGTCCCTCCGCAGGGTCTGCCTCGCAGGGGAGCTCCGGCCGGGCATGGTGCCTGAATACGAGTCCTTCATGTCGGGGATTTTCTGCGGAGCCGAGGGGGGTGGCACCCGGAAGCCCATGGCCAACATGGACGCGGCGTAGGCTGCATCATTATACAGTGGGCCTCCAGGCCTGTAGAGGACACCACTGTCCATCAGCTCTCCTTGCAGAGCCGCCGCCGAGTAGGAAGTGAGGGAGCGCACGGAGCCTGGTCCCAGCCCTCCTCCGGCCCCTCCGCCTCCTCCGCGCCGGTAGAGAGAGCCGTAGGCGTCCCCTCTTGGGGGTAGAGATGAGTGGGGGCCCGCCAGACTGAGGCGGCCTCCTTCCTGGCCCAGGGAATAGGGGTCGGCATAGATCCCCCCTGCATCGCCCCGCAGGAGCACTATGCTCCTGGAGCCAGTGCCGTGGACCTCCTCATCGGGCTTAACATCCCTACGCTCCAGGATGGCACTGGGGGAGAAACCTGCCTGGGCGTGGTGCTGTAGCTGGGGCTGGTGGTGGACCTGCTGGGGGTGATGCTGGTGGTGGGCCGCACTCTGGCCACCTGGCGAGGAGTGGTGGGGGTGGGGGAGGGAGTGGGTTTGGGGATGATGCTGGGGGTGAGGTTGCCCAGCGTAAGAGGATGGGCGGCCCCCACTGTAGAGGAGACGGATGCGGGACGGCGAGCCGGAGGGGGCAGAGGCGGAGGAGGCAGGGGCGTTGCTGAGGCGACGGTTGGGCGGGGAATCCTGCTGGGGCGTGTACACCATATCCCTCTGTCACCAGAAGAAGAGAGGAAGGATAGAAATAAACAGCAACATTCACGATAGAATAGAGTGTAAAATAAGAGGTTAGAGCAGAAGCAGAACAGAGTGATGTAGAATAGAACAGGTTAAGGTACAAGAGAATAGAGTACAATAGAGCAGATACTACACGATATTACAGGTGATTTAAAGATTGCACATCAAAGACCGGCCTCCTGGGCTTTTCATGCATGGCATTGTCTCGGGTTTATCGAGAATGACGTGACAAACAAAAAACATCCAGTCAGCAGCAGTCCTGTGGGCGAAAACGGCTCATTGAGGAGGGCTCGAGGGAGAACGGCAAGAATCGTGCAAGCTAGCAGGCGGGCCACAAACAGGCAAATAACGATGCAGTACAACAGTGGTGTGCAGAAATGCATCTCAGAACGCCCAACTTGTCAGTCCTTGTCATGGATGGGCAATTGCAGTAGACAATCACACCAGGTTCCACTACTATCAGCTAAAAACAAGAAGAAGTGTCTCCAGTGGGCACCAACACTGGACAATTGAGGAGTGGAAAAACATTGCCTGATCCGATGAATCCCGGTTCCTGTTGCGTCACGGCAGAGTCAGGATTTGGCGTAAGCAGTATGAGTCCATGGCCCCATTATGCCTGATGTCAATGGTACAGGCTGTTGTGTATTGGTGTGGGAAATGTTTTCATGGCACACATTAGGTAACTTGATACCACTTGAGAAACGGTTCCATTCCCGAAGAATTAAGGCTGTTCTGGAGGCAAAGGGGTGTCTGACTTGGTACTAGATGGGTATACCTAATAAACTGGTGAGTGAGTGTATATACATGCTGTTTAATAACCTCCCTGACAATACAACCCCCCAATGAATTCTACACACACACTGGAGTAATGACTGGAGCGCCTTCATCTCTACCATCTCCGTCCTGTATCTTAGCAACTGCCTCTATATCTACAGGAAAATAATCCCACTCGACGTGAACGACTAGGCAGGGGCTGACCACCACCACATCTCACACTAGATCCCCAAGCCCCCACTGTCATACAGAATGTCCGTCATAGATCACAGCAGATCACACTGTCGCTGTGTCTCCCACTACTCTAGCCTGTCACCTCATAACCAACATGCCAGTCAATCTCCACTAAGCCATGTCGTCCATCCATTTGTCCGTCCTTCCATCCTCCCTGTCTCAGTGCAGTGCTACTCGGTGGTCCCAGTCATGGTTTACGGTCTGCAATCACATAGTAATCTCTGCTCGGCTGTCTAATGTCCCCTTTACTCACCTCTGTACCTCAGCTCCTATCTCTCAGATTCCTCCTATCATCCAGCGCATAAAACCCAAGGTAAACCAAGTCGCTTGATAAAGCCATGAAACGCAAGGGAGAATTCAGAGCTGAGTGGAGGGAAAATTCGGGGCTGAGTTGTGGTGAGCTGTATTGTGCGTTAGGGTGGTTGCAATGTAAAGCTCGGGGGAGATGGGATAGTTGACCTCCAAAACACACAGGGCAGCTGCAATTCACACACACACACACACACACACACACGCACGCACGCACGCACGCACGCACGCACGCACGCACACACACACACACACACACACACACACACACACACACACACACACACACACACACACAGAGACAGACAGACAGACAGACACACAAACAGACACACAAACACAGACACACAGACACAAACACACACACTACACAGATGCACATGCACACGGGCCCCCTAGGGTGGTTGATTGACGTGAGTGGAAGTGGCAGAAGTGGGAAAATCGCTCTCTTTCTCTCCCCTCTCTTCCCCCCTCTCATATTCTCACTTTCTATCGTCTTATTTTCTCCTTCTTTTCCTCTCTGTCCAGAGTGACACAAAGCCAGTTCTATACTGTGTATGCCAACGTTTCCCAATGTACTGTATTTGGGTTGTCGTCCACCAAAACCTAAAGCAAATCCAATGTTATTGGTCACGTGCACCGAATACAACAGGTGTAAACTTTACACTGAAATGCTTACTTAATAATTCCATTCCCAACAGTGCAGTTAAAAAGTAAGACAAATAATAGTACTTTTGCCAAGTAAAAAAGGAAACAGTGAGACAATATAAACAATGACGAGGCAATTTACAAGGAGCACCAGTACCTAGTCAATGTGCAGTGGTTCAAGCTGGTTGTGTGGGTAGAGTCTAGTGAGTGTGCATAGAGCCAGTGCAAGGGAGTCAGCGCAAAACAAATAAGATAAAGAAACTGTAAAGGGGCTCAAAGTCAATTGTCCGGGTATCCATTTAATGAACTGTTCAGCAGTCTTAGTAGAAGCTGTTCAGGTGCCTTTTGGTCACAGACTTGGTGCTCCGCCTGGTACTGTGAGGTCCTGGATGGCGGGGAGTTCAGCCCCAGTGATGTACTGGGTCGTACTCACCACCCTGTGTAGCGACTTGAGATCGGATGCCGAGCAGTTGCCGCACCAGGCGGTGATGCAGCCAGTCAAGATGCTCTCAACGGTGCAGCTGTAGAACTTTCTGAGGATCTGATGGCACATGACACATCTTTTTAACCTCCTGAGATTGAAGAGGCGTTGTCTAGCCCTCTTCCCGACTGTGTTTGGATCATGGTGTGGACACTGAGGAACTTGCCGTTCTCAAATCGCACTTTGTAGTGTCCCATTAAATACACAGAGCCGTGTCTCCAGCCGACCCACAGTTTGAGAACAGCTGTGTATGTACAACATTATACAACATTATCAGTCAGCAAACAGACTTTTTTTTGCCTTGGAGGGAAACAGGTTGGCATGGATTCAAAAACAGCAACAGTGCTACTATTGTACTAGCATATTGCTTGTTCATGCGGACTCATTTAATAGAGACTGGCTGAGTTTCATTTGTGCTCCAGTAGGTTACATAATGACGATCCTTTTTTCCCATTTGTAAACAACATCCTATCAATGTCAGAACAGCATGAGTAACTACAAATATAATGGTATTTAGTGCGAAGGAGTACTTGGCTCAGTATTTGTACTCAATTCTGCTTTAGTGACCACCGCTCCTGACGGCGAGCAACGCCCGCCACATACAGACGGATAGGACAGAGAGACAGAGAGACTGACTGACAGACAAACACAAACACCCCCATTCTACTCTCACCCGGAGGTCTCCGTTGGCCAGGTGTGGGTTGTGGTGACTGGGGTAGCTGCCGTAGACAGGCTCCTTGCAGTAGATCTTGATGACACAGCGGTCCTGGACGTCTCGTGGGTCCTCCAGCTCATAGAAGACGTTGCGGGCCTCATCCTTGATGAGCAGGGCCGTGCTGGGGCACCTGAACATGGGCAATGGACACCTGAGCATTTGACCTCCGCATTACCTTTCTTTCACAATTACATTTCGTTTTTTATTTTATTCACATGGATCATCTGCATCTTATCAGCTAATGAATCAAATCAAATCAAATTTTATTTGTCACATACACATGGTTAGCAGATGTTAATGTGAGTGTAGCGAAATGCTTGTGCTTCTAGTTCCGAATCTGATATTAGCTTAGAAAGAGTTTTTTTTGTTTGTAAAGTAAATTGTTATGACAGTGTTATGTGGCCTCTATAGCTAGGCATTCCAGTAGAGTGTGATAAAGCCACCTGAGCATTGCCATGGTGAGCCTCTGGGGGAACATGTGGACGATGAGGGCCCTCAGGGTCTCCAGGCTGGTCAGCTCGTGGGTCAGGTGCACCCTCCTCGTCTCCTCCCCCAGCTGGAGGAAGAGAATGCCTAAGGGAGAGGATGAAGGGAGTCAGGAGGAGAGGAGAGGGGAGGGGAGTGTCATTTGACTGTAGTGACTCAACAAACACATGCACATGCTGTACAGTCAGGTCCAACATTTTTGGCTAAGATGTCCTTGGTAAAGTTCATGATACCGTTGACCGTAACAAGGGCCCCAGGACCAGTGGCAGCAAAATAACCCAATAACATCAAAGATCCACCACCATATTTTAGAGTAGGAATTTGTCACAGCTGGTTCTTTTCTGCATATGCATCTTTCGTTCGAAGCAAAACCCGTGGCACTTGCCCGGCCAAAGAGCTACTGTGTATTTTCCAGTCATCTGACCATAGCACCCTTTTCAATCCAAGTGCCAATGCCGTTTACCAAACTCCAGGCGTTTACATTTGTTGGATGACATGAAAACAGAACTCTTTGGACATGCACATCTGTAGAAAAAAAACATACATATGCAGAAAACAATCACAAACTTTTTCCACATTTCGTTACATTACAGCTCATTCTAAAATGGATTAAATTAATATTTTCGCCATCGATCCACACACAATACTCCATAATGACAAAGAGAAAACAGGTTTTTAGAAATGTTAGCAAGGAACAGATATACCCTATTTACATACAGGTAAGTATTCAGACCCTTTGCTATGAGACAAAATATGGAGCTCGGGGTACATCCTGTTTCCATTGATCGTCCTTAAGATGTTTCTACAACTTGATTGGAGTCCACTTGTGGTAAATTCAATTGATTGGACATGATTTGGAAAGGCACACGCCGGTTCATATAAGGTCCGACAGTTGACAGTGCATGCCAGAGCAAAAACCAAGCCATGAGGTCAAAGGTATTGTCCGTAGAGCTCCGAGACAGAATTGTGTCAAGGAACAGAAAAATGTCTGCAGTAATTGAAGGTTCCCAAGAACACAGTGGCCTCCATCATTCTTACATGGAAGAAGTTTGGAACCACCAAGACTCTTCCTAGAGCTGGCCAAACTGATCAATCGAAGAAGAAGGGCCTTGGTCAGGGAGACCCGATGGTCACTCTGACAAAGGTCCACAGTTCCTCTGTGAAGATGGGAGAACCTTCCAGAAAGACATCCATCTCTGCAGCACTCCACCAATCAGGCCTTTATGGTTGAGTGGCAGACAGAAGCCAGTCATCAAAAAAAGGCAAATGACAGCCCGCTTGACGTTTGCCAAAGGATTCTCTGGTCTGATATAACCAAGATTGAACTCCTTGGCCTGAATGCCAAGCGTCCCGTCTGGAGGAAACCAGGCACCGTTCATCACCTGGTCAATACAATCCTATTGTGAAGCATTTTGGTTGCAGCATCATGCTGTGGAAATGTTTTTCAGCAGCAGGGACTGGGAGACTAGTCAGGATCGAGGGAAAGATGAATGGAGCAAAGTACAGAGAGATCTGGGACACTGTGAAGTCCATGGAGAACAAGAGAACCTCCTCCCAGCTGCCCACTGCACTGAGGCTAGGTAACAAGGTCACCACCGATAAATCCATGATTATCGAAAACTTCAATAAGCATTTCTCAACGGCTGGCCATGCCTTCCGCCTGGCTACTCCAACCTCGGCCAACAGCTCCACCCCCCCCCCGCAGCTCCTCGCCCAAGCCTCTCCAGGTTCTCCTTTACCCAAATCCAGATAGCAGATGTTCTGAAAGAGCTGCAAAACCTGGACCCGTACAAATCAGCTGGGCTTGACAATCTGGACCCTCTATTTCTGAAACTATCCGCCGCCATTGTCGCAACCCCTATTACCAGCCTGGTCAACCTCTCTTTCATATCGTCTGAGATCCCCAAGGATTGGAAAGCTGCCGCAGTCATCCCCCTCTTCAAAGGGGGAGACACCCTGGACCAAACTGTTACAGACCTATATCCATCCTGCCCTGCCTATCTAAGGTCTTCGAAAGCCAAGTCAACAAACAGGTCACTGACCATCTCGAATCACACCATACCTTCTCCGCTGTGCAATCTGGTTTCCGAGCCGGTCATGGGTGCACCTCCGCCACACTCAAAGTACTAAACGATATCATAACCGCCATCGATAAAAGACAGTACTGTGCAGCCGTCTTCATCGACCTTGCCAAGGCTTTCGACTCTGTCAATCACCATATTCTTATCGGCAGACTCAGTAGCCTCGGTTTTTCGGAAACTGCCTTGCCTGGTTCACCAATTACTTTGCAGACAGAGTTCAGTGTGTCAAATCGGAGGGCATGCTGTCCGGTCCTCTGGCAGTCTCTATGGGGGTGCTACAGGGTTCAATTCTCGGGCCGACTCTTTTCTCTGTATATATCAATGATGTTTCTCTTGCTGCGGGCGATTCCCTGATCCACCTCTACGCAGACGACACCATTCTATATACTTTCGGCCCGTCATTGGACACTGTGCTATCTAACCTCCAAACGAGCTTCAATGCCATACAACACTCCTTCCGTGGCGTCCAACTGCTCTTAAACGCTAGTAAATCCAAATGCATGCTTTTCAACCGATCGCTGCCTGCACCCGCATGCCCGACTAGCATCACCACCCTGGATGGTTCCGACCTTGAATATGTGGACATCTATAAGTACCTAGGTGTCTGGCTAGACTGCAAACTCTCCTTCCAGACTCATATCAAACATCTCCAATCGAAAATCAAATCAAGAGTCGGCTTTCTATTCCGCAACAAAGCCTCCTTCACTCACGCCGCCAAGCTTACCCTAGTAAAACCGACTATCCTACCGATCCTCGACTTCGGTGATGTCATCTACAAAATGGCTTCCAACACTCTACTCAGCAAACTGGATGCAGTCTATCACAGTGCCATCCGTTTTGTCACTAAAGCACCTTATACCACCCACCACTGCGACTTGTATGCTCTAGTCGGCTGGCCCTCGCTACATATTCGTCGCCAAACCCTCTGGCTCCAGGTCATCTACAAGTCCATGCTAGGTAAAGCTCCGCCTTATCTCAGTTCACTGGTCACGATGGCAACACCCATCCGTAGCACGCGCTCCAGCAGGTGTATCTCACTGATCATCCCTAAAGCCAACACCTCATTTGGCCGCCTTTCGTTCCAGTACTCTGCTGCCTGTGACTGGAACGAACTGCAAAAATCGCTGAAGCTGGAGACTTTTATCTCCCTCACCAACTTCAAACATCAGCTAGCTGAGCAGCTAACTGATCGCTGCAGCTGTACATAATCTATTGGTAAATAGCACACCCATTTTCACCTACCTCATCCCCATACTGTTTTTATTTATTTACTTTTCTGCTCTTTTGCACACCAATATCTCTACCTGTACATGACCATCTGATCATTTATCACTCCAGTGTTAATCTGCAAAATTGTAATTATTCGCCTACCTCCTCATGCCTTTTGCACACATTTTATATAGACTCACCCTTTTTTTCTACTGTGTTATTGACTTGTTAATTGTTTACTCCATGTGTAACTCTGTGTTGTCTGCTCACACTGCTATGCTTTATCTTGGCCAGGTCGCAGTTGCAAATGAGAACTTGTTCTCAACTAGCCTACCTGGTTAAATAAAGGTGAAATAAAAAAAAATAAAATAAAAAGATCCTTGATGAAAACCTGCTCCAGAGTGTGCAGTACCTCAGACTGGGGCAAATGTTCACCTTCAAACAAGACAACAAACCTAAGCACACAGCCAAGACAACGCTGGAGTGGCTTCGGGGCAAATCTCAATGTCCTTGAGTGGCTCAACCACAGCCCGGACTTGAATCTGATCGAACATCTCTGGAGAGACCTGGAAATAGCTGTGCAGCAACGCTCCTCATCCAACTTGACAGAGTTTGAAAGGATCTCTGGAGAATAATGGGAGAAACTCCCCAAATAGAGGTGTGCCAAGATTATAGCGTCATACCCAAGAAGACTTGAGGCTGTAATCACTGTCAAAGGTGCGCGAACAAAGTACTGAGCAAAGAGTACTTATGTAAATGTGAAATTAATTTCTTATACCTTTTTATAAATCTGCAAACATTTCTAAAAAACTGTTTTTGCTTTGTTATTATTGGGTATTGTTTGTAGATTGATTTAATCTATTTAGAATAAGGCTGTAACGTAACGAAATGTGGAAAAGGTGAAGGGGTCTTAATACTTTTCGAATGCACTGTACCTACATTTCCTGTAAAATATGGTGGTGGTTCTTTGATGTTATGGGGCTATTTTGCTTCCAATGGTCCTGGTGCCCTTCTTAAGGCCAATGGCATTAACCAGTACGAGGACATTTTAGACAAAAACCTGGTTGCCTCTGCCAGGCTGAAACGTTGCCGCAAGTGGATCCCCAAGCACATATCAAAATCCACAAATAAATGGCTAATTGACTGCAAAATCAACATTTAGCCAGTCTTCAGAATTGAATCACATTGTGAAAACCTGTGGTTTGAATTGAAGAGTCCATAAGCGCAGGCGAAGGATAACAAGGATCTGAAAAGATTCTGTATGGACGAATGTTCTAATATCCCTCCCAATGTGTTCTCCAATCAAGTCCTAAAGTCTCAGGGCCATTATCCTCGCAAAGTGAGGTATTGAAAGGTAGTGAAAAGAGGGGTGACAATAACTTTTACCCTTATCTTTTAGAGAAAAAACTATATTACTTGTTCAACAGAATATCTCTCTCTGAGCAATTATTATCAGTATCAAATAATATCATTCCCCAATTTTTCTGAGCATACAATACATACAATATATTGATACAAAATATACAACTGACTTTTATTTCATGCAGTACATTTTGCTCATCTTTGTCAAGGGTGACAATAATTTGGGACCCGGTTGTTCACGCCAACACTCACACACGGATCTTCTACACACAGGACAGAGGACAGAGATACTAATCTCACCTGAACGCCTGGGCTTTTTCAAAATGAATCTGTGACTCATTCGAAATAGAATCACGTACACATTTAGATCTGTAATTAGCCAAATATTGAGAATGTGATCCCGATGCCTCTCGTGAATATGAATAGAACTCCCTTGAGAGCTAGCGAATCGTCAACCACAAAGATGGTACAGATGGTTTCTACGACTGATATGACCGTGAAATGACCCTGATATGACCATGGTTGTTCGGACCTGGCGCGCGGAGCTTGGCCTGGCTGGATGAGCGCGCCAGGGGCAGGCTCTGGCGGAGGCGGTTCATGCGGTTGAACCCGAGAGGAACTTCGGCCTCAGACATGGTTTCCAGATTCTCAGCCGAGGCAAAGGATACTCTGCTGGCCTGGTCGGCTAGAGCCGGCTGGTTGGGGTTGGGCCGGATCACACGGGGGGTGCGGGCCTATGGGATAGAGGGAGAGACAGATTGATACGATCAAAACGGCAAAACAACAAAAACACAACAGCAAAGTCACACAGCTGCAGTTAAATCACCACACACAAAACAACACAACCACTGCAAAAAAAGTCAACCACAAAAACACAGACAAGACAACAGAACCACTGCAAGGGAGACAACCAATAACACGAGATAAAACCACCAGACACAACACAAGAATCCCAGACAGAGAGACAAAACAGCATAGCAGTTTCCTCAGGATGAGACAAAACACGCAGCAGCCACCAAAACGGTTGCAAGAAACATATCTTACAAAGCTTCCAGAAAATGTATTGGCGTGTATATAAATATCTATTATTAATGTAAATCATGTGGTCTTGAGTGTTTAATGCCAGATTCACCAGTATCAACTCCACAGAGAAGTAGAGGAACCAAAAGAACACTAACGAACAAAGCTAAGGCTTCAGAATTCAGAACTTGTTCTCAACTAGCTTACCTGGTTAAATAAAGGTGAAATCAACTAAAAACTAAAAAAAGACTTCACCTGCCCAATTTGAACCACGGAGGGAAGATGACGCAGTGAGGAAATACGAGGAAATGGACCTCTCGTTACAGCAGCGCATTGCAGGAGTCGCTAGAGCAGGTTGTTTATAATGAATCCCTACGGACAGACATTTTCCAGCCCAAAGACTACACTAATGAGCTCTGACAGTTCTCTGTGAACACTGCTCACATTCACTTATGCATTTGTTGTCTTCCCAACCACCACAGTTGGGCTCGCTTTGATTTGTTGTGCCAGCAATAGGCACACCCAAGCTGTACATGGGGGCATACTCACACATGCACACGCAAATACATACAAACACACACATGCAAATGCGCGCACACACACACAAATACATGCACACACACAGTAGGTGAAGATGGACACACACACATGCGTGCACACACAAACACACACTTCTGTCGTAAATTGAGTAGGATGACAGGTTGCAAGTTGGTGCCCCTCATTTGTGTTGAGATGTATGGCATGTGTGTGAGCCAGAAGCGGTGCACCTTCTGCTTCTAACATCCCACAAGCATCAAGCTGTTGAGCAAAGAAGTTGGTGGCACGAGGGAATTACAAAGTTTGTGGCTAGTCAGCTGTAGAGAGGAAGTAGGGAGCAGGAGAGAAAGTGAGGGGAAAGAGAGAGAGAGTGAGAGAGAGAGAGAGAGAGAGAGAGAGAGAGAGAGAGAGAGAGAGAGAGAGAGAGAGAGAGAGAGAGAGAGAGAGAAAGAGGGAAGGGCAGAGGGGGGAAGCCTGAGACTGGGACTGGAAACATACAGCAAGGGAGAAGTGTGAGGAGCGAAGGCGAGAGACGGAGAGGGAGTTTGAATGTGTAGCAAATAAGCATGTGCAAGTGTTTATGCAGGTGTTTGTGTGCGAGCCCGTAAGAGCGCAATAGCCACTTGATGTTGAGCCCAAGTGAGGGAGACAAACAAAGAACGAGAGGAAAAGGCGTAAAGCACAATATGGTGGTTGACTTCCGCTCCGCGCTTTCCTAATTAGTTCTCATTTCAGTGTGAAAGCAGCAGCTGTGGAGAGGCTCAGAGGGCAGGCCTTCTCTCCAGGTGTTCCTGGGAACCAGAGGACAAGCTTGGCTGCACTCTGTATGCCCACGTTTTATTCCCGCCGCGTCTGTCTACATTACGAGCTGACATTTTCACTGGGATAACGGCCAATAAACCTCTACACAACCATCCTCTTCCACAACACAATCCGAGGGAGGAGAGGGGAGGAATCGGGAGGAACACCTGGGAATGTGGTTTCAAAAGTGAAAATCTCAGGGGAAATACAAAAAAAAATGTTTTGGGGGGGGGGGTGCCTGGAGATTTCACAGTAGTGAATTCCTTGAGATATTTTTTTCTCCCAATTTCACCCTTGCCCTCGACAATCATAAACAAGTTTCTAGCAATCAAACTTTGATAGATACTCTAATAAAGGTCTCCTCCACTGAATAAATAACAACTGAGCCTGTCAGACCGTTATAAGTCAGTTTGGTTGTCGGAAACTGTTATGATCTGTTGTGACAGTGTTACGTCATTATGTCAACAGCCTTACGAAGCCATTATGACTGCTGGAGAAGAACTAGTGTGTCCTGTTACCCCATGACCTCATCTATGTCTTATAAGGCCATTCTATCTAATGGATTTGCCCTTGGTTTATGACAGTGCTTCTCTCTCCTGACTCCTGCTAAGGCTCTGCAATCTTCACTGGAGATGTCATGGGCTTTTATGAAGCCATTTCTTTTATTACTGAATATACAAAGACTATATTGCATCAAATATCATGCGGTCAGTGTTATCTGTGTCAAGAAGAACTGTGCAGATGGATCACTCTTACATTGTGAGGAGAAAATACCAAAACAATACAATCTTTGACACTGGACAACCACATAAGCAGTATAACTGGAAATCAATCATTTGTCAAGTAACAGGCAACAAGTTTACTGATAAGTTTAGCAGCGAGAAAGTGTGACTCGTTTGCACAATAATTTCTTACCTCTATGTTCAGCATCTTGGTCTTTTATTGTGGGTCTCTGAATGACGATACTGTATGTCTCCAACTGTCATCTGGCTAAAACAATTTATTCACAATCCTAGGTCTCTATCATTCACTTTACTGTGTCTCTACTGCCTCACGTCTCTACCAGAATGTCATCACGTTGGTATTATCTGTGCAGATGATGCCTTAGTCGTCTCTCTCTGTCTCTCTCTCTCTCTCTCTCTCTCTCTCTCTCTCTCTCTCTCTCTCTCTCTCTCTCTCTCCCTACCCCTCTCTCTTTCTCTGTCTCTCTCTCTCCCTCTCTCTCTCTCTCCCTCTCTCTCTCTGTCTCTCTCTCTCTTTCTCTGTCTCTCTTTCTCTCTCTCTCTCCCTCCCCCTCTCTCTCTCTCTCTCTGTCTCTCTCTCCCTCTCTGTCTATGTCTCTCTCGTCTTTCATGTACTGCTGTCTAGTTACACTGCCCTTGGTCTGTTTGACCATCCTTAAACTCACTATATTACTGTTCCCCTAAGTCCTGTCTGTCCAAATGTCACTACCTCATCACAGATTTCTCACCACTGATTGGCTGGCTTTGTCAAAGTGGATTTTCTCAGATCAATGATGATTGACAAGGCAGCTGTGCACAGCTGTGCCACCCACGCCCCCTGAACCCCTTCCCCACCCCTGCCCCCCCCCCCTGTGGAACTCAGGCAACCCCCTCCTATTTGATGGGCATTAGCACCATGCAGTCCTGGCATACCGTTCCAGTGAGCTCTGTAATTGGGGGATGAGTCCCATCTATACAACTATCTAAAAACGAATACCAAGGAGTCACTCAATGGACATCCTGATGCGGCAAATCCTAACGACAATTGAAGTCACATTTTCACTTAGCCATGCATTGATGTCAGTGGGAGACTAATTTAAAATTTGACTGAAGTGGGGATTCACCCCTAAGTTGCTTAACTGAACTGAATACAAAGCCTTGAAGAAGATGTTCATTGAAAAGCCATAGAAATAGTGTTGTAATGGACAATAAAGCAAAGTAGTGTATGCTTTGGAGTTAGGCTAGTCTTTGACCTCAGTGTCCTTGGGCTATGAGCACAGGTTTGACCTGCACAATCGAATCATATGATGTACAATGCAGTGGTGTAAAGTACTTACGTAAACATACGTTAAAGTACTACTGATGTCGTTTCGTTCATGATTTTACTATTTAGACTTTTGACAACTTTTACGAAACTACATTCTTAAAGAATACATACATTTTCCCTGATAACCACTCCTTGTGCAAAAATTGTATACATAAAGCCGATCTCTTCTCATATAACATTTATCTAATTACAGTTACATAACAAGATTTTTATTTTGCATCTCCAGTGTAAAAGAAGTCCTTAATAAGTTTTCATTAAATTATTGATTTAAGCACCAAACATCGTCTTTGTCTTGGCGGATCATAGTCAAGCACTTTGATAAGTGATTCTGACCACGTGCCACAGCATAAGGCAGTCGCTAGGGGAAACATGGCTGCCGCTGGCATCCTAAGCCTTTTAGGGCTGTAAAAAACACCATTCAGGCCATTCTATGAGATATCAGGGAATAGTAATTTTCCACCCAATGTCATATCAACATACAAACAGCCAAAGACAACAATAGCAGCTGTCCAAATGGTTTAGCTACTGAGCTAGCCATAGGACCACGGGTGTCATGAATGGTCCAGGGATTTAGTCTACGTGAAACCGCGTATTTGTTGTTGCTATTGCTATTTGTTTGTTTGTGTGTGTGTGTGTGTGTGTGTGTGTGTGTGTGTGTGTGTGTGTGTGTGTGTGTGTGTGTGTGTGTGTGTGTGTGTGTGTGTGTGTGTGTGTGTGTGTGTGTGTGTGTGTGTGTGTGTGTGTGTGTGTGTGTGTGTGTGTGTGTGTTCAACTGTGCTTCTTTGCTAATCCAGCTAATACATAACGTCCTGAGAAAGTTTATTTGTTAGTGCTTGGTGAGAGCATGGTTGTCCTATGTTTATTTTGCATACAACAACTTTCTGTGAATGGTGCAGGATGGTTGCTTGGCATTGGAACATTCTCAGCACATTTACAGAACTTGTCAAAAAAATCTTAAATGTTTTGCTATGTCTTTACTTTCACAGAACATTTCATAAAAGTTCAAACATGGTTACATTTCATTTAAATGTTGGTAATCTTCTAGCAACATTCTCCAATTGTTTTGACATTTGGAATGTTCTCAAATTGTTCCAAGAACTTTACGAAACAATGTTCTTCTGTGGGAATGCCAGTACTTCGGCAAAACATTACCTACAGGTTTCCTCATGGTTCTATTAAAAGTCATGGCCCACTAATCGGCCACACCTGATCTTAATGATTGCTTGTTTCCTTTGAAATGGAGTCTGTTAGACTAAAATGAACAGCTTTGTATGCGTAAAAAAAAAACATGGCATGCTGGCAACATCCTGGTGGCGCAGTGGACAAATTTCATGGATAGAGAACAGAAGATTATAGGTTTGAATCTCACTGATGCCATTTCACAATAAAAAATGAATGCCTAAGGGAATTAATTTTCATGTGTCCTATTTGTGCTTGGATTTTTTTTTTATGTGTCCAAAATAAGCTAGCAATGTCATTAACAGTCCAGTCTTATTGAAACACAGAGTGAAAGTTTAAGGAAGTTATGAAAAACCTCCAAATAACCTATTATTTCCATTATCAGAGCTTTAATAAAAACCACCCAAGAAAACTTTAAAGGGACCAGAGTAAAACGTTCTCAGAACCTCCCTGCAACCTAAAAATACACTTTCCCAGAACAGGCAACACTTTCATGTGTTCTCAGAACATTTAAAAATGTTCCGTTTTACCGGTCAGGGAATGTATGACTTTGTTCCCACAACCAATGTGAAACCAAAAACATACGTTCCCACAACTTCCAAGGAACCAAATGTGCTAGCTTGGAAAGCCACTTACAGAATACCTAACAATAGCTCCTGCATTGAATCCATTTTCTTTGGTGAACAGCTCTGGATGAAAGGAGTCGAGCTCAAGGAATCCATGTACTTTAGGACACATGATTACTTCCCCTGGATCTGATGAATGACTCATTGTACATGTGAATACAGATAGTGTCACTGAATAGGAGCCTTTATGTGGTTCTAAGCTTATGTTATTCCCTTTGTAGTGCACTACTTTTGACCAGGGCCCATAGGACTCTGGTCAAAAGGAATGCACTACATAGGAAATAGGGTGCCATTTGGAATGCACCTCAACTATAATATATAGACTTCCTAGCCTGATTCAGCAGTAAGGTTGAGGAGAGGAGACAATGGACTCAGATTATTTCCCCGCTCCAGACAGACGGAGGCCTATGAGGTGCAGACGACGGTACTAACGTTTCTATTAGCGAAGAGGGAGGGAATTATACAGTCCTCCATTCCTCTGTTGCTGCCTAGCAGTCTTCGCAGTCAAGAGGTGGAGAGAGGGCACTGCAAGCATTTGAATGCACGGCAGGGCCTTCCCTATGGAGAGTAGTTTAAACAGACGGACAGACAATCCCACCGTCTTGTTGGAGCATGTGGGAGAATTTGAGAAGGAGATTTATTTTCCAGGTGTTGATGTGTGTGTATTTACAGTATGGGTCCATCCACGCCCTTCCATGTGAATGTAGACATGTTTGTATGATAATCCGCAGGGTGTGTGTGTTTGCGTGTGCACATGCTCATTGTGGAGTGTAAGCAAGCCAATGAAACATCAAGAGAGACCAGCATGGGAATGTTACAAACACACATCAACACACATTGAGACACAAACACACGCACACAGCGAGCGAAGAGCACCGCTGCAGAATAGTGAGAGCAGAGCAGAGCAGCAGACTACCCGACTCCCCGAGAGGAAGGGAAGACGAGTGATAACCAATCCCGTTAGAGCTGGGAGCCAACAGCAAACATGGGATTCAATAAAGCTAGTGTGTGTGACATTGAACGAGATAAGAGGGAAATGGACTGCTGGCATATGAGGAAACCACCAGCTATGTAATTGTGAGGGATGTATTGTATGACATGCAAGTTGATAAAGCAGGGATTGTAAATCCAAATAGGAAATGCGCATTTGTGACTAAATTATGAAATGTTCTGTACATTTACAATGGAAATACAGTGGAGAGATTGTTACGCTAATGGAATGTGTGTAGAAGGCTTCTGTGTAGATGCATTTACATTACATTTACATTTACATTTAAGTCATTTAGCAGACGCTCTTATCCAGAGCGACTTACAAATTGGTGCAATCACCTTATGACATCCAGTGGGACAGTCACTTAACAATAGTGCATCTAAAACTTAGGGGGGGGTGGGGTGAGAGGGATTACTTAACCTATCTACACAGATACCTGACAGTACCACCCTACACTGTAAACTCTTGTTGGTCATCCATTCCTTCTGAAACCATCAACTCGGCCCTTCTGAAACTTGTAGTATGAAAAACATGGGCTTCAAACATCCTGCCATCCCCTGTTCTTTCCTCTCTTCTCCTCTCCTGCTTGGTTCTTTTGTCAGCAACACACAGCAGTCAGATCTCTGTCCTAGGGAATTATTCATATGTGACCTGTTTCAAGAAGCTAGGCATATGTCACATGTCACTACTTCACAGGATAGGCATTTGAACGTAATGTGTTTTCATTTTTTTTATTTTTTTAATCAAAATGCGTTTTTGGGCAGAAATGCCTACTGGAACACGTGAACTTTCATGTGCCTTAACACATTTAGTCAGAAGGTAGTTTTCATTGCAAGTTAGCTTGCTGGCTCGCTAGCTAATATTACGTGTATGATCTGTGTAGTAATATTATAAGTATCTCGGAAAGCCATTTGCATTGATAGTTATAGCTTAATGTTAGCTAGATAGCTAACATTGAACCTAGTTGGTTAGCTTTAGCTACATGCAGATTCATACCACAGCTATGGGTTGGAATTATAGTTCATTGTTTAGCTAGCTAGCTAGTTACATGTCTAAACAAAAGACTCCACTTCACCAGATGATTACATGACCCATCAAGTTAGCCAGGTATGTCTGGGGGTGATTACGGCCATCTGTTGTATTTCAATAACGACCCACCTATAGCATTTATTTCACATGACCCATCAATTTAGACAGGTGTGTCTGGGTAAGCATCTAATAATTATAACATATTTTATCTGAACACTTTCTATTTTTGATATTGCTATACTATGCAACTTTGCAAGTAACTATTTCACTGTACAGTTACACCTTCTGTATCTTGTGCCAGTTACATTTCATTTAAAATAGTGTGTGTCTACCAGAGATGGTAATGTCAAGAACAAGATAAAGTGTATTTTTACCTGGATGTTTTCCTACTACTTCCACCACTTTTAGTCTTGACATTTTTGGTTGTTTACTACACTACTTCACTCACTCTGTTTAGCACATGGCCTCACATGTGAGGGTGTGAACAATGCTGAATAGGTGTAGACAAAGAATAGTTATCCAGTAGGTGTACCAAAACATTCAAGGGCCATTTTCTCAAAAGTGGGGCTGCAAGTTGATCAACTTTCAAAGCAGAATTACTTTTCAATTGTTCCTGAAATGCAGTGTATGATATACCATTTTGTAGCTCTTAGTTATACTTTTATCCAATGTAAAAAACTCAATTTAAAATGTTGCTACATAAGACCTAATTAAGGCGGTTGGTCACATATGTACTGTAGCGTCACTTGCCCCCTCCATATGATAGGGCCTTATCTGAGGAGGCAACAGAATCAGTAGCCCTTCCATTCCGCATGATCTGTATCAGCTTTACATAGTGACATTCCAGAATATGGGGGAAGCAATACAAAGTGCCCACCTGGGTGATGCACGGCAGCCATATTGGGCCAGAATGCGATTTGTGTCCACTAAGAGTACCTAAACCTTGTAGACAGAACTGTTCTACAGCCATGGTGATTTATAAGCAATGGAATGTACCCCAAAATTTCAGGCAAATTATTTACATATTACATGTATTTTTATCTAAAAATATTACATATTGATTAGGGTTATTCAAGGATGTCTGCTTTTGTAATTCTCTTTGGCCCAAATCCTAACTTGAGTTCCAGGCACAAGTTACTTTTCGCACAAATCTCCCATCGACATCAATGCATGATTTGCGAGATGAGCAATTTCAGCAAATTAAAATCAAGTTAGGATTTGGCCCTTTATGAGGGACTCAAAAAACAGCAGCAGATGTACTCCAACACCAGTCATACGTCTCAGTAGTGTGTGCCAACACTACAACACTCACATTGAGGTAAGAGAAGCACAAAGATGCACACACAGATTATCCCATTCTAGACCAATCCACAGAGACAGAGACATAGATTCACACTAAAACACAAACTCACCTTGAAGCTCCAGTAGTTTGGCTGTTGCTAGGGGAAGAGAGAGAGAGAGAGAGAGAGAGAGAGAGAGAGAGAGAGAGAGAGAGAGAGAGAGAGAGAGAGAGAGAGAGAGAGAGAGAGAGAGAGAGAGAGAGAAAGAAAGAAAGAAAGAAAGAAAGAAAGAAAGAAAGAAAGAAAGAAAGAAAGAAAGAAAGAAAGAAAGAAAGAAAGAAAGAAAGAAAGAAAGAAAGAAAGAAAGAAAGAAAGAGAGAAAGAAAGAAAGAAAGAAAGAAAGAGAGTTAGATATGTTTCCATCCATTAAGCTGGACAACAGTTTGTCAGAGAGCGAGTTGGATGGGGAGAAATGTGTGAGAGGAAGGAAAGGGCGGAGTGGGTGAGATCCATCTATCCGCTGCCAGTCAGACGTTTCAGAGATAACGCAGCTGTGACAAATAAAGTTGGGAAGGTTTGAAAGTGAAACTTTATCGGTGTAGAGAGAGGGAGAAGTTTAAGTCTTTCTGAAGACTAAAAAAGGAGAGGTATAAAATATCATCATATTTATCTCTCCATCAGATCCGGTCCGAAAGTGAGGGGCTAATTATTGTGATGATAGAGCAGATTAATTTCCAATGTCCTTCAGTGCCATCATAATAGCCTTTTCATTGCTTGTAATTGCTTCCGAACAATTAATCAAATGTTTACCAGACACTACACCAGACACCCATACCAATAATACACCCACACCAGCTAGCTAGCAATTCAACTGACTGCCTACCATTCACACAATCAGCTGGCTCAAATTCAGGAGCGGATTAAAGTAATACACAGACACTGGATTGAAGAAGCTTGGCTTTTTAAGGGAATTTGGGCAGCCTCCAACACAGAGGGCAAAGTTCATTGAATCTATTAGTATGTATTTGGCTATTGTAACTGTGTGTAGAGTACTTGAGTCACAGTGTCAATGGTAGGCTATAACCATGAAACTGTCACAACATTATGTAGGCCTTGTGCCAGGGTGTCAAGTACACTATACTTTTTTGGTTAGTCTAAATTGGGGATGATAGCTGGCTAGTTTATCACTAATCTAAACAACTAGGTCGTTCATGAATTGCATTTGGGCATGGCATTTGAGGAAAAAGTTAACTTTTTTGGGGGGGGGGGTATGTCTTTTCATCAACTAATATGGCAGCTTAATGACCTTAAATAATTTTTACCATTATGATAACACCGTGCCACCAGTAGGATTAGTAACACCAATTATGCCAACACCAATGACAAATTTGAGGTCATTTAGGATTTTCTAAAGTGCCAATCATGGCCAAATACCAACCAAATCTCGCTTAGGGCCCCCAAAAGGCTAGAGCCGGCCCTGAATTGGCTAATACTTTTCTTAGTCAGGATCTGAGTTTAAGTGAGGTTCGAAGGGAAGTCTTAAGAAAGTTGAAGCTCATTTACTGCATTTCTATACAATGTTAAAACACTAGAATGCAATTTGGAGAACAGCAAAAATGAGCAAAAATGATCCCAGCCATTATCACATTGGTTGTTGTAAACTTCATTCACCTCAGTCAATCTACAAACACATAGCCTATTAGCTATACAATTAGCCACTACACATTAACTCACATTAATGCAGCGGTGGGATTAAAAAGTATTTTATTAACAAGAAATAAACAAATACGTGTGCGTTACATTAAACACATTTTTGTGCAGTTTTAAAAGCTCATTTCCTGCAATTCTACACATGACTTATGCCATGTTAATATGATATCTGAGTGAGAGTGACTAACCAAATCAAATGGGGCCCCCTAGAAGTCAGGGCCTCCGGGCACGTTCCCTGCATGCCCGGGTGTAATTGGGCCATGGTTACTACGTTTAGATACTGTAGCTGGCTAGACTAACTAACTACACTAATTTACCAAGTGACATACTGTATAATAACAGCAAAACTGCTGATGTAAAACCAAGTTTCAAAAATTGCATCTTGTGTATTCGATAGTAAGTTGAGACCCCTCCCCCGATAACAGTTTGCCACTGGAAGGAATGGTCGAAGTCCTTCCATATCTTTGTAATAAGTGATTTTCAAGGTAATAGCACAAATTCCATAAAACGTAGGGCCAAGTATTACATTCTATTTCTATTTTAAAAGCCTTTTTTGTTTTAATTTATATATACAATATACAGTATGAAATACTATGTTTTAATTCTCGCTTTCAAAATAATAGATAAATATCCCTAAATGCCAAAATCATGTCACTACAACTGTACTTATCATTACTCGGTTAAGCCAATATGCTTGGCCTAAACAATGTATATACTTCAAGTTTTGCAGTATAAAGGACTTGCATTATGATTTGTGATTAAATAAACAGTTCAATATGAAAGGGAGAAAGTTCAAAACTGGGTGGTTCGAGCTCTGAATGCTGGTTGGTTGACAGCCGTGGTATATCAGACCGTATAGCACGGATATGACAAATCATTTATTTTTACTGCTCTAATTACGTTGGTAACCAGTTTACAATAGCAATAAGGCACCTCAATGCTTTGTGCCTAATAAGAGCCCTTAGCCATATTATATTGGCCATATATCACCCCCCCCATGCCATATAGCTTAAATATACCAAGGCTTTCAGCCAATCAGCATTGAGGGCTCGAACCACCCAATTTATAAAGGTGAATAATGCAAGCTCTAGAATGCTGTTCAACCCCAATGAGAAACGAGTATTCAACAATGCCTTGTATATCATACTCAGGGTTGGGGAGTAACGGGTTACATGTGGACCCGTTACATGTAATGGATAACCAAAACACTGTAACCGTAACCCGTTACGTTACCAGCTGAAATATTGTAATCGGTTTAAAGATACTTTTTAAAAAACTAGATGATTACTTGTAGGATTACATTTAAATTCAGAAAATTGGACACCTTTCTGTTTTCTCAACGACATTGAAATCATCATTGCAAGTTTAAGTTTGCTCCTCCTGAGCGAGTCTGACCACAAGTCAGAGACCACTATGACACCAAATGTGTTTGATGGATCGCGGGAAAAGGGCAGGAATAGGCTTTTGTAGGCTACATTCCAAGCTACACTGAGTGTACAAAACATGTTTCCATGACATAGACTGACCAGGTGAAAGCTATGGTCCCTTATTGATTTTACTTGTTAAATCCACTTCAATCAGTGGAGATTTAGGAGGAAACAGGTTAAAGAAGGATTTTAAAGCCTTGGGACAATTGAGACATGGATTATGTATGTGTGCCATTCAGAGGGTGAATGTGCCAGACAAAATATTCAAGTGCCTTTGAACAGGGTATGGTAGTATGTGCCACGCGCACCGGTTTGTGTCTTTCTTCATAATGCATTTGTATACATTACACAAACTACAATTTGTTGGGGCTAATGTTAGCTAGGCTAGTTAGGTGTCTAATGTTAGCTAAGCTAGGGGTTAACATTAGGGTTAGGGTTTAAGGTTAGGGTATGGTTAGGGGTTAAGGTCAGGGCTAGTTTAAATGCTAGCTGTACTTAAAAGGTTAGGTTTAGGAGTTAGGTTAAAGGGTTAAGGTCAGGGTTAGCTAACATGCTAAGTAGTTGCAAAGTAACTAATCAGCAAAAATGCAAAAGTTATCCATGATGAGATTCAAACACACAACTGTTTTGTTATTTTGTTTGTTCAGTGTTCATTCATTAAATAAATAAGAATGTACGTATACCACGCTGCACCTTGGTCTCCTTCGTACGATGGACGTGACAGTGGCAACAGGGGAGTTTAGAAAGGAGGAACTCCCTTAAACATGTATTCCAAAGCTGGGGATCCTCACTGCAGCTTGTTGCAAGAGCACATTCTTTCACTAGCTAGCTGTCCTCCAATCGCAAAAACATTTGTTTTCATTTTTTTTCTTCACCTTTATTTAACCAGGTAGGCTAGTTGAGAACAAATTATCATTTACAGCTGCGACCTGGCCAAGATAAAGCAAAGCAGTGAGACACAAACAACAACACAGAGTTACACATGGCATAAACAAACACAGTCAATAATACAGTAGAAAAAGTCTATATACAGTGTGTGCAAATGAGGTAGGATAAGGGGGGTGAGGCAATAAATAGGCCATAGTGGCGAAATTATTACAGTATGGCAAATTAAACACTAGGGTGATAGATGTGCAGAAGATGAGTGTGCAAGTAGTGGTACTGGGGTGAAAATGAGCAAAATAAATAACAATATGGTGATAAGATAGTTGGATGGGCTATTTACAGATGGGCTATGTACAGGTGCAGTGATCTGTGAGCTGCTCTGTTAGCTGGTGCTTAAAGCTCGTGAGGGAGACATGAGTCTCCAGCTTCAGTGATTTTTGCAGTTCTTTCCAGTCATTGGCAGCAGAGAACTGGAAGGAAAGGCGGCCGAAGGAGGAATTGGCTTTGGGGGTGACCAGTGAAATTTACCTGCTGGAGCGCGTGCTACGGGTGGGTGCTGCTATGGTGACCAGTGAGCTGAGATAAGGTGGGGCTTTACCTAGATGACCTGGAGCCAGTGGGTTGGCGACGGATATGAAGCGAGGGCCAGCCAACGAGAGCATTCAGGTCGCAGTGGTGGGTAGTATATGGGGCTTTGGTGACAAAACGGATGGCACTGCATCCAATTTGCTGAGTAGAGTGTTGGAGGCTATTTTATAGATGACATCACCGAAGTCGAGGATCGGTAGGATGGTCAGTTTTACAAGGGTTTGTTTGGCAGCATGAGTGAAGGATGATTTGTTGTGAAATAGGAAGCCGATTCTAGATGTAATTTTGGATTGGAGATGCTTAATGTGAGTCTGGAAGGAGAGTTTACAGTCTAACCAGACACCTAGGTATTTGTAGTTGTCCACATATTCTAAGTCAGAACCGCCCAGAGTAGTGATGCTGGATGGGTGGGTAGGTGTGGGCAGCGATCGGTTGAAGAGCATGCATTTAGTTTTAATAGCATTTAAGAGCAGTTGGAGGCCACAGAGGGAGAGTTGTACGGCATTGAAGCTCGTCTGGAGGTTAGTTAACACAGTGCCCAAAGAAGGGCCAGAAATATACAGAATGATTGATAGGCAGCTTAAACTCCTTCAATTCAATTTAAGTAACCTACTGTTTTTATCTGGGATTCAAATGCACTGTATTCAATTTTTTTTCATGTGCATATCACAAATTTCCAATAAGCAATTTGTGTCTATTTCACAATAATCTGTGATACTGGGTTGGATATACATAGCGAATTGAGGTGAATCACACTGCTGCTCTGTCATTTACCTATCTGCACCTTTCAGATTGTGGTTGTTGTGGATGGCTGTTCCCAATTGTCCATGCATATTTGAACCCAATAATGGTTGAATTGAAGACGTTTAAGCTGCCTATCAATCATTATATTTGCGACTAGAGGACACCTAGCTAGTGAAAAATGTGCTCTTGCAACAGCTGCAGTGCAGATCCCAGCCTGTGGAATAAAATGTTTAAGGGAGTTCATCCTGTCTAAACCCCACGTGGTGTTGTGCTCCATACCGTCAAAAGTAGTTTCTTTTAAGAAGACCACAAGTAGGGCTTTTATTTCTCAATCTTATTTGTGCTGATTCCCTCCAAAAAAGGCCCTTATGCTTAACAGACACATGCTCAAACTTGTGTACTATTGATAGACTTAAACAGCTGCAAATGATCAAGATATCAAAGTGTCACCAACAACAAAACGTAAACGATGGGCCTACAGTAGAGCAAATGCAGAATACTGCGCTCATTTTTCACATGCAAATAGCACTTTTCCCAAAAGCAGCATTTATTTTTCAACTCGAAGGAATGAGCCCAATCAGTCCTCCATGACAACAAAAATCATAAACAACAGAGAGTACGGGCTGGCTAATAAGTCCTTCGTTTTTTGGCTTACGCTCAGGTAAAACAATCTATGTTTCCATATTTCCATGTCCGATTCTTGAAGATCAAGGGGTATAACATTAATTGCAATGACTGTAAATCTGACAAACTCAGTCTTTTGTTCTATATGAAGGTATAAGTCTAATCACATTACTATCTGTAGTAGAAGCCTACAGAACCAACCCATTAAGTGAATTGTAACATACATTTATGACCAGCTATGTCAAATCAAACATTGATTTATCCTGCAAATAGATAGCTCTTGAGCAGGTTGACGTTTATTGGGATGAGTCATGTCCTTGAGGCAGAACTGACTCCGCTAGATGGGCAAGCTGCAAAGTCAAAAATTGTTCTACACTGGTTTGAGAGGAAATATTCAATGAGTTCCTAACCTCTGTTGAGAGAGGATGTGGAGGAGAAAAGCTGGATGAGGTTAGACAGAGCAGAGCATAGGCAGGAGGGGAGGAAGATACGAATTGGGGATAAAAACCAACAGAACAGAGGCCTGCGGGCTCCTGTGACCCAGATACATAGAGCATTGTGTGTCCTGCAGGCTTCTGCCGAGTCGGAGCTAGCAATCATGTGTCTACCTGCAACATTTGTCAGCCTGCACGGCCATACTACCACCGATCAGTCCCCATTCTATTGGCCGTGCCTCGACACAAGGCTCTTATTGACAAGTCACTAGGACCCCTATTTTAGAGATTCTATTTCCTCACCTCTCTTGTGTTTTTCTGTTTATTGATTTGTATTACCCTATAACTATACTGTATATCAGTGTCTACTTTGTACATGTTTTACTTAAACTTGAAATTGAAGTATGATGTGGAGATGAGTTGCTCACATGGTTTGTTTTGGATGTCATGTATGTGTCCTACTGTGTATATCTACTTGGAGGACTGGGACGCTGGTCGCATCTTGAAGAAGATCTCTCTTGAACACTCTACTCCTAACCATATGCTGAATTCCAAATCAATCCCTATCCCCTAGGGAGTAGATGCTATGGTCAGATGTGGAACTCAGCATACACGTCTACTTGAGTTCAACACATACTCACTACCACCTACCTCTAGACGCACATACTCAGACCAGTAGACTTATGCATATGCATCCTCTTGAAAACATTCTCCCACTTCCCACTCTTTTTCTATTCATGTCTTCATCCACCTTTCTGTCTTCACCCCTCTTACCTCAGCCTCCCCTGCCCACCTCTCCTCCAATATGCACTAACAAGAGGGCGTTTCAGAACATTACATTTGCCCCATACACAATAAACCCGAGCCCCTATGCACCGTGACACAATGCCCATATGGGCTGCCATATTTCTCACTCACACAAGCTGAATCCCACGATGGACATGTACTGAGAGAGAGAGAGACGCATGCCTGACCTGCATGCCAAGCAGCTAATTTCTCTCTCTCTCTCTCTCTCTCTCTCTCTCTCTCTCTCTCTCTCTCTCTCTCTCTCTCTCTCTCTCTCTCTCTCTCTCTCTCTCTCTCTCTCTCTCTCTCTCTCTCTCTCTCTCTCTCTCTCTCTCTCTCTCTCTCTCTCTCTCTCTCTCTCTCTCTCTCTCTCTCTCTCTCTCTCTCTCTCTCTGTCTCTGTCTCTGACTCTCTCACTCGCGCGCATGCACACACACACACAGACGCACGCACGCACACGTACGCGCGCACACACACACACACACACACACACACACACACACACACACACACACACACACACACACACACACACACACACACACACACACACACACACACACACACACACACACACACACACACACACACACACACAGTCTCCCTCCTAGTTTTTCAGACACTGCGGCACCACATCCACACCTGGCCAACACCTGCATGCCAGTACCACCCCGGAATGAGCCAGCCAAAACACACCACACACATATCATACACACACTCACACACCCGTCCTCTGATCCCTGCAGAAAGCAGGGAGTAGAGGAGAGGCATACCCATTACATCATGTCTTACCTGCACTGGTCTCCCCTACACACTCACACAGACACTTGCTGATCATGGTCACATGCACACACGCATGCACGCAGTCAGGTACAGATACAGCTCTCTTGCACGCGCTCTCTGTCTCCCTCACCCCTTTCTGTCTATCCTTTTCTCCCTCTCTCTGCATCACACCAGGCAGCAGAATGTCATCTAATCCCACAGTAACACCAGAACAGACAGGATTCTGCACGTCTCCATTAAATAATGAAAGGGAGAACTGGTACCGTTGTTGCTACTTATCGAGCCTGCTACTGGTGACTGGTGGTGGTTCATCGGTTCGCATGCTGCTCCACATGCCTCCCTCTCCTTCCTCCTCCTCCCTCTCCATTTTCTGACGGCATTCGCTCTGTTCTCCCACGAGCCCCCGAGGAATCAGTAAATCCCAGGCAGTGTTGGTCTGGTTATATACAAAGTAGAGCCAAGCAGAGTAGAGTGTCCTCTCTCTCTCTCTGTCTCTATACCACTACAGCCCAATCCCAGTTTCAGTCTTTCTCTCACAACTCATTCCTCTCTGTTTCTCTCCCTCTCTCTGCTGCTGCCATCCACTCTCTCTTCTTGCCTAGGCATTACCAGCCATATGATATCATTGACTTCCTAATATGGGAATGGGGGGTTGCCATGGAAACCACGGACTCCACCTGTTTCTCTCTTTATTTGTCCTTCCATCTCTCCCTCTTTTTCTCCCTCTTTTTCTCTCTCTCTCTCGCTCGCTTGTGTGCAGAGATAAATGGCTGCGCCAGGGTAAATACACACAGCAAATGAAAAGCTGGGGAGGAAAGAGAGAAGTAGATGGAGGGATACTTGGCCCGATGGAGGAGAGAGTGTGTAGAGACAGCAGAATTCTCAGGGAGGGGATTGGTTAGAGGGATGGAGGGATCAGGACAGAGGGATGGCAAGGGATGAGGGTATATACAGTATCTCTATTTGTCCTTCCTATCTCAAATCTCTGTTTCCATCTCCCTCTCCCTCTGACACCTTCTGATAACTCTACTAGCCAACAATGTCATGATGAACTGATGAATTGATACCTGGATACTCCTGTGGTTCTCAACTGCTTTTGTACCTGGGGTGGGCAACGGCTATGGCCAAGGTAGATCTTAAAGAAATTGATAAGTAATATAATTTGTCACCATATTCTTGACACCAATTCTTTCACAAAGTGAAAAGAGATCAGGGTAGATGCTGGGGGGGTTGATTCTGGCCATGGTGTTGAGAGTATTGAGATGTTACCTGCTGTTGGCGGCCACAGTTAGGTGAGCCCTGGCCCTGAGACATACAGGGGCTGGCCGGGTACTTCTGATTCTTCTGGAGGTCCATGAAGGCTCCGCGCTGGCGCTCTATGTCGGCCTTGTGAAGGTTCGTAAGGGCCTCCAGGCTCTTGGCAGCGATGTCGTTGTGGCGTTGGCGGTCCCCCGAGGTGGGCGCCTGCCCCCCGTTGTTGTTGTCAGGGAAACGACGTGTGCCACCGTGGCCCAGGGTGTGGTACTCCCGCGGGAACTCGGCATCCCCAGCGGAGATCTTGTGACCCTTTCTTCTATCCCGGCCTGAAGGGGTCAAAAGTGAGGAGACATGGGCCAGGGGTTGGATTGGAGAGAGGAAGTGAAAGGTGAGAAAATGTGCTCTGGTTATACATAGATTTAATAACAAATGCAAAATATTTGATATCATCATTACTTTTCCATAAAGGTAAATACAGGATAGATATTGCTGTATGTATGTTGGGTGTTAGAGAAGGAGATCACTGGAGGCTGCTGAGGGGAGAACGGCTCATTACAATGGCTGGAACGAAGCGAACGGAATGGCATCGAACACCTGGAAACCGTGTTTAATGTATTTGATCCCATTCCACTGATTCCGCTCCAGTCATTACCATGAGCGCGTCCTCCCCAATTAAGGTGCCACCAACCTCCTGCTTGGAGAGATAGGACTCTCTCAGAGCCATCTAACAATGTATATCTATAGCCCCAAAAGCTGTAGCATCTGCCAAAGCCCACAACAGTCAAGCCTATCTTGTTGGGGCCTCAAGGGGACACTACTGTCACAGGGTGAGGTCACAAATCTTGGCGATGGCAGCAAGTTTGTCACCCATGCGTGTCAGGACCATTCGGTGTTAGAAGCCGTGATTGGTTGTGAGCTGTTCCTTCAGAGCGCCACCTTCTGGCCATGGAGATGTATAGCTTGAATAAATTGACCAAGGATGGTCACTAAAGGAGCTAAATGAGCTGCCTAGGGAAACCCAGTGAGTGTCCCTTTTCAGAACATCCATAGTAACTAGATCTGCTGGCTAGGCAGTACCAGACAATAGAAAATAGCTTTTCCACTGTCTCCTGTAAATTGAATGGGCAGAGCATGAGAGAGAGGGAGAGAGAGAGAGAGAGAGAGAGAGAGAGAGAGAGAGAGAGAGAGAGAGAGAGAGAGAGAGAGAGAGAGAGAGAGAGAGAGAGAGAGAGAGAGAGAGAGAGAGAGAGAGTGAGAGAGAGAGAGTGAGAGAGAGAGAGAAGGAGAGAGAGAGAGAAGTCCCACACACAGGCTCTTCCCACACAAACTCTCCGTCTGCAACCGCAGCTGTGCATCCAGAATTGGACGCAATACAGTCCACCAATCAACTCATAAATAAAGGAGAAAACGATCCGTGTCGGATAACATGATCAACCATAGCAGTGCATGCGTCAATGCGTTATTTCAAAATGTTACATAAGCCGTTGAGCCGTTAACCATTCAGTTTTGCACTCCCCTCTGTTTTGGCACGTCGGCCTACAGTATCTAAACAGCTGAAAGCACTGAATCCATACAGTAAATCAAATGTCTTATGAACACGCTGATAGAGGGATCCATATTGATCTTCTGCAGTTTAGCCCCATTACTCAGTCTGTGGAGGGGCAACTCTACATGTGATTATCTCAAGGTTAGAGAGCCACAGCCACACAGCTGTTAAATTTCTCCGAACGCCACACATGTTCTTAAGGTAAATACAGTCAAGGGCTGGTGCCCTGCTCCCAGTTTAAAGGGATAGTTCACTCAAAAACACTCTTCAGCATTTCGTTCATTAGTCCACAATTCCCCAAAATCGTGCATGTCAGCAGTCTATTGTTTTTGTGGTTTAAACTTAGAAGACGTTCAGTACATAGCAATAATTGTGATGATGCTTTTTTCAGTGTTTCTTATGATTGATTTGGTTTCAGATGTAAATCTTGTGGTGGAGTAGGGCAGGGATCCAGGGATTCCATGATGCAGCCATGACAGCAAAAGATCTGTTAGAGGAGACAGGGAAAATCTATCGTAGGCTTTCTAATGGAACATGTGTGAAGCCAAAGGCATATTTTGACATCAATTGGACAAAATAGTATTGACAGTTCTATTCTATTCTTAAAGTGATGTGAATAGATGGCATATTCACTTTTAATTTGATATTCAAATCATATTAATATAGCAAATGACAGTTGCAATGAAACCAGTTCAATCCATCTATATACAAGGAACCTTGTACCTCCCCAGTGCTTTTCCACCCCCTGACATGGCAGTATAACTCACAGCAGTGGGATTCTTAATGACCCGTCACCTCCAACACAGGTCCCTTCCTCACCTGTTATTAGAAATGTTACGGGAACGTTAATTACACCATTAATACTGGTGACGAACATCCTTTTAATTTCTCCTACTCACACCGCTGAATCTTTTATGTCAACTTTGTCACTGTAGGGGGAGGCCATCGCTCTCCTTCACCCCTCCTACTCTCCCTCTCTCCTCGACCTATCTCGTCCATAAAGTGTCGTCATCCCGGTACAGTTTGTGAGGCGGCCGAAGATTCATCATCGGAGCTAGTGTTCATTAGAGTTAAAGCGGAACTTAAGACGCGGTGAGTGATAGTCATTGCCCGGGCGCCGTCGTATTTCAGCCAACCTGGAGTCTGGACAAATTCCAAATGGCTTGGCTCAAGGCTGTGGCCAAACATTTCTCATTATGGGGCAAACACAACAACCTTGGTCGCTGCTGACATGGGAGGTGTGACAGAGGCCATTTTTAAAAAATGATTTCCTCACATAGACTCCTGATTATTTCTGCTCAGCTCTGGGAGTGGTAAGTTTGTGTTCTGGCCAAGTTCTATCAAAATGATTTCATAGCTCCTTCCCTCCTTAAAGTAATCACTTCTTTCCTTCCTTCCCTCCTTTCCACCTTCCTCCCTATCCCTCCAAATCAAATCCAATTTTATTTGTCACATACACATGGTTAGCAGATGTTAATGCGAGTGTAGCGAAATGCTTGTGCTTCTAGTTCCGACAATGCAGTAATAACCAATGAGTAATCTAACCTAACAATTCCATAACTACTACCTTATACACACAAGTGTAAAGGGATAAAGAATATGTACATAAAGATATATGAATGAGTGATGGTACAGAACGGCATAGGCAAGATGCAGTAGATGGCATCGAGTACAGTATATATATATGAGATGAGTAATGTAGGGTATGTAAACATTATATTAAGTGGCATTGTATAAAGTGGCTAGTGATACATTTTTTACATTAATTTCCATCCATTTCCATTATTAAAGAGGTTGGAGTTGGGTCAGTATGTTGGCAGCAGCCACTCAATGTTAGTGATGGCCTTGAGATAGAAGCTGTTTTTCAGTCTCTTGGTAACTGCTTTGATGCACCTGTACTGACCTCGCCTTCTGGATGATAGCGGAGTGAACAGGCAGTGTCTCGGGTGGTTGTTGTCCTTGATGATCTTTATGGCCTTTCTGTGACATCCGGGGGTGTAGGTGTCCTGGAGGGCAGGTAGTTTGCCCCCGGTGAGACGTTGTGCAGACCTCACTACCCTCTGGAGAGCCTTACGGTTGTGGGCGGAGCAGTTGCCGTACCAGTTGGTGATACAGCCCGACAGGATGCTCTCGATTGCGCATCTGTAGAAGTTTATGAGTGCTATTGGTGACAAGCCAAATTTCTTCAGCCTCCTGAGGTTGAAGAAGCTCTGCTGCGCCTTCTTCACAACGCTGTCTGTGTGGGTGGACCAATTCAGTTTGTCCGTGATGTGTACGCTGAGGAACTTAAAACTTACTACCCTCTCCACTACTGTCCCGTCGATGTGGATAGGAGGGTGCTCCCTCTGCTGTTTCCTGAAGTCCACAATCACCTCTTTTGTTTTGTTGACGTTGAGTGTGAGGTTATTTTCCTGACACCACACTCCGAGGGCCCTCACCTCCTCCCTGTAGGCCGTCTCGTCGTTGTTGGTAATCAAACCTACCACTGTAGTGTCGTCCGCACACTTGATGAATGAGTTGGAGGCGTGCATGGCCACACAGTCGTGGGTGAACAAGGAGTACAGGAGAGGGCTCAGAACGCACCCTTGTGGGGCCCCCGTGTTTAGGATCAGTGGGGTGGAGATGTTGTTAGCTACCCTCACCAACCTTCCTTCCTTCCTTCATTTACTCCCTCCCTAAGTTGGTCGATGGTCACTGATGTCAGCCATGTTACTTTCACAACTTGATATCACACAGCTATCTCCGCTTTCTGACAGCCTCCGGCTCAAACATTTTCTTGCTGAACCATGGACATACTAGCCTGGTC
Organism: Oncorhynchus gorbuscha; assembly: GCF_021184085.1. Lineage (NCBI taxonomy): Eukaryota > Metazoa > Chordata > Actinopteri > Salmoniformes > Salmonidae > Oncorhynchus > Oncorhynchus gorbuscha. The sequence continues at coordinate 49,826,573 of NC_060179.1, forward strand.
CCAGATCTGTCTGTGCTGTCTTGTCAAATGTTTGCAAGGCAGCACAAACAGATCTGGGACCAGGCTTCGACACACTGCTTCCTTCCACCCAACAGCTGGACTGCAGACAGCTAGAATTCAGTTAGCTCTTCCTGTTTTTGAAGAGCTTGGTTACTGGAAGAGCATGACTGACCCATCAGAATAGCACTGGACTCCACTGTTTAATTCTAGTCAATGTGAATGGAGGGTTTGACATGTTAACCATTAGTAATGCAAATAGGAAAATAATAGATTATCAATGTTTTGGGTGCTGGGTCCGGAGTACAGGATATTGAAACAAATCTGTCATCAAGTACAGACAGTCGTGTTTGTCTGCATGTGAAGAGCACGAAAATTATGTGCATCCATTCAGGGACAAAATATTGAAATATATTGGTGCTCCATGAAAAATATATTATTTGAGTGTGTCCCTGTGCTCCCAGCAGGGGGAATTGGTTCTGCCAGAGATAAACATCTCACCATGAAAACTCAATGTCCTCAACACATATATATGCGCACGCACGCGCACGCACGCACGCACGCACACACACACACACACACACACACACACACACACACACACACACACACACACACACACGCACACACGCACACACGCACACACGCACACACGCACACACACACACACACACACACACACACACACACACACACACACACACACACACACACACACACACACACACACACACACACACACACACACACACACACACAAACACACGCACACACGCACACACGCACACACGCACACACACACACACAAACACACACAAACAAACACTACTGCAGATTCTCATTACTGTGCTCTCTCCTCCTCTCATTCTATTCTCTCTCCGCCACAATTCATTCATATTCCAATAGCCTCTGGCCCAAACCGTACATTCATAGCACATACCGCTTTCTCTACTAAAGATCCCACCCACATCTTACAGTACAGTACCACAGTTTACCACGGCCCATCAGCCGACAGCCTGTCACAGAGCTAAGCACATGACACCCTGTAATTACAATCAAGAACAGATTGTTCAGTGAAGTGTCACTGGTAGGACATGAGACAAATCTGTGACCGTTTTATCAGCGGAAACTGTACATCAGTGATCATCATCTAGATTCAGCCGCAGGCCAATATCTTCTTGAGCGGATAGTCGAGGGGGCTGGAACATAATTCCAGATCAATTGTAGACTGCGAATTGACCCCAATTGAAAGAGTTTCATAATATTTGACTAAAACTGTTATGCAGGTGAATGAGGACCCAAAAGCGACTTGGCGAAAACAGAGTCTTTATTCCAGTAAAGGAAATAGGCAATACTCCTAGACAAATCAGAGCAGAAAACAAAACATAAAGAACTAATTCCACTCGTAGTGACGAGGACAGACTGGAGACTCGACCATAAACTGTAGGTTGCCTCGGGAAGGCACCGACCGTAGCAGACTCAGACACCTGCTCACACGCAGCATCTGCGGGAAACAAGACAGGACAGGGCGAGACAAAGACACAGCACGGCGAACAATATACAAGGATCCAACAGGACAGAAACGGAAAACAAGGGGAGAAATAGGGACTCTAATCAGAGGACAAGATAGGGAACAGGTGTGGAAAGACTAAATGAGTGAGTAGGAGAATGAGGAACAGCTGGGAGCAGGAACGGAACGATAGAGAGAGGAGAGAGAGGGAGGGAGAGAGAGAGGGATAGAAAAAGGGAACGAACCTAATAAGACCAGCAGGGGGAAACGAACAGAAGGGAAAGCATAATGACAAGACAATATAAGACAAAACATGACAGTACCCCCCCACTCACCGAGCGCCTCCTGGCGCTCTCGAGGAGGAACACTGGCGGCAACGGAGGAAATCATAGATCACAAATGGTCCAGCACGTCCCGAAAAAGAACCCAACTCCTCTCCTCAGGACCGTAACGGAAAACGATAAAAAGGGAAACTAGGGTACTACTCTAAAAAAAAAAATGAGACACGGGTAGAGAACTGAAAGCTTTAGAGCAAACAGGACCAAACAGGCCAGGAGAGTAACAACTAGGGACAGACTGAGACACAGCAAGGCAGGAACAAGAACAGGAGAGATGCGGTGGCAGGGAACAGACTGGGACCCAGCAAGACCAGGAGCAGAAGCAGAAAAAAAATTACCAGACTTATTCTGCGCGCAGTCCGAACACGCAGCCACGAAACGGCGCGTGTCACGCTCCTGAGTAGGCCACCAAAAGCGCTGGCGAATAGAAGCAAGAGTACCTCGAACGCCGGGATGGCCAGCTAACTTGGCAGAGTGAGCCCACTGAAGAACAGCCAGACGAGTAGAAACAGGAACGAAAAGAAGGTTACTAGGACAAGCGCGCGGCGACGCAGTGTGCGTGAGTGCTTGCTTAACCTGTCTCTCAATTCCCCAGACAGTCAACCCGACAACACACCCAACAGGAAGGATCCCCTCGGGAACAGTAGAAGCCACAGAAGAACTAAAGAGACGGGATAAAGCATGAGGCTTGGTGTTCTTAGTACCCGGGCAATAAGAAATAACGAACTCGAAACGAGCGAAAAACAACGCCCAACGAGCATGACGCGCATTCAGTCGTTTGGCAGAACGGATGTACTCAAGGTTCCTTTGGTCAGTCCAAACGACAAAAGGAACGGTCGCCCCCTCCAACCACTGTCGCCATTTGCCTAGGGCTAAACGGATGGCGAGCAGTTCACGGTTAGCCACATCATAGTTACGTTCCGACGGTGACAGGCGATGAGAAAAATACGCGCAAGGGTGGACCCCATCGTCAGTATCGGAGCGCTGGGACAGAATGGCTCCTACGCCCACCCCCGACGCGTCAACCTCGACAATAAACTGTTTAGTGACGTCAGGTGCAACAAGGATAGGAGCGGATGCAAAATGCTTCTTGAGGAGATCAGAACAACAATCATACGACCGGTGAGGAGGAAGGGAGTTGGTTCTGGACCGACTGAAAACCGTGCGCAGACCATGATATTCCTCCGGCACTCCTGTCAAATCACCAGGTTCCTCCTGTGAAGAGGGAGCAGAACAAACAGGAGAAATAGCAGACATTAAACACTTCACATGACAAGAAACGTTCCAGGAAAGGATAGAATTACTAGACCAATCAAAAGAAGGATTATGACACACAAGCCAGGGATGACCCAAAACAACAGGTGTAAAAGGTGAACAAAAAATCAAAAAAGAAATGGTCTCACTATGGTTACCAGATACAGTGAGGGTTAAAGGTAGTGTTTCACATAATATACTGGGGAGAGGACTACCATCCAAGGCAAACATGACCGTGGGCTCCCCTAACTGTCTGAGAAGAATGTCATGTTCCCGAGCCCAGGCTTCGTCCATAAAACAGCCCTCCGCCCCAGAGTCTATTAATGCACTGCAGGAAGCTGCCGATCCGGTCCAGCGTAGATGGACCGGTAAGGTAGTACAGGTACTTGACGGAGAGGACCGTCTAGTAGCGCTTATCAGTCGCCCTCCGCTTACTGATGAGCTCTGGCCTTTAACTGGACATGAAATGACAAAATGACTAGCGGAACCGCAATAGAGACAGAGGCGGTTGGTGATTCTCCGTTCCCTCTCCTTAGTCGAAATGCGAATACCCCCCAGCTGCATGGGCTCAACACCTGAGTCAGTGGGGAAAGATGGTAGTGTCGGAGAGAGGGGAGACACAGTTAACGCGAGCTCTCTTCTATGAGCTCGGTGACGAAGATCTACCCGTCGTTCAATGCGAATAGCGAGTTCAATCAAAGAATCCACGCTGGATGGAACCTCCCGAGAGAGAATCTCATCCTTAACCTTAGCGTGGAGTCCCTCCAGAAAACGAGCGAGCAACGCCTGCTCTTTCCAGTTACTGGAGGCAGCAAGAGTGCGAAACTCTATAGAGTAATCCGTTATGGATCGATTACCTTGACATAGGGAAGACAGGGACCAGGAAGCTTCTTTCCCAAAAACTGAACGATCAAAAACTCTTATCATCTCCTCTTTAAAGTTCAGATAATTGTTAGTACACTCAGCGCTTGCCTCCCAGATAGCTGTGCCCCACTGCCGAGCCCGACCAGTAAGGAGTGATATGACGTAGGCAATCCGAGCTCTCTCTTGAGTATGTGTTGGGTTGGAGAGAGAACACTATATCACACTGGGTGAGAAAGGAGCGGCACTCAGTGGGCTGCCCAGAATAACATGGTGGGTTATTAACCCTAGGTTCCGGAGGCTCGGAATACCCGGAAGTAGCTGGTGGCACGAGACGAAGACTCTGATAATGTCCTGAGAGGTCGGAGACCTGAGCGGCCAGGGTCTCAACGGCATGCCGAGCAGCAGACAATTCCTGCTCGTGTCTGCCGAGCATCGCTCCCTGGAACTCGAGAGTAGAGTAGAGAGAATCCATAGTCGCTGGGTCCATTCTAGGTCGGATCCTTCTGTTATGCAGGTGAATGAGGACCCAAAAGCGACTTGGCGAAAACAGAGTCTTTATTCCAGTAAAGGAAATAGGCAATACTCCTAGACAAATCAGAGCAGAAAACAGAACATAAAGAACTAATTCCACTCGTAGTGACGAGGACAGACTGGAGACTCGACCATAAACTGTAGGTTGCCTCGGGAAGGCACCGACCGTAGCAGACTCAGACACCTGCTCACACGCAGCATCTGCTGGAAACAAGACACGACAGGGCGAGACAAAGACACAGCACGGCGAACAATATACAAGGATCCGACAGGACAGAAACGGAAAACAAGGGGAGAAATAGGGACTCTAATCAGAGGACAAGATAGGGAACAGGTGTGGAAAGACTAAATGAGTGAGTAGGAGAATGAGGAACAGCTGGGAGCAGGAACGGAACGATAGAGAGAGGAGAGAGAGGGAGGGAGAGAGAGAGGGATAGAAAAAGGAAACGAACCTAATAAGACCAGCAGGGGGAAACGAACAGAAGGGAAAGCATAATGACAAGACAATATAAGACAAAACATGACAAAAACATAATTGTTTCAAACCTTGCTCACGCGATCACATCTCTTATTATGCATGGGAATACATGGGAACCGATTTTCCTCATTAAAATCAGTTTAGGCAGATTTTTGGACGTTTTTATTTTATTTTTTTGCCAAGAAAACATGGGGGGCCAAATAACAACCCCACCTCCCATGGGCCACTTCAGATAGAAAGGTTGAAACGGTAATTACATAATGATGACGATATTCCATTGCATATCGTATGGACCTCAATTCACTTTATGATTATACCTTGGGTTATGTTTTGGCATATGTTTTATACAGTACCTGTGCATAACTACTATGACAGCTGGTGCGTGTCATTTTTAGGTTTTGACAATGCAGACTGTGTTAACCATGGCCACAGTCATTTGCTATTGCGAACATTGTCCCAGGCTAGGATCTATGCTTGGAAGTGAGGAGACTTTCTCTCCCTCTGGGTTCAGACACAGGTTCTTGCTGAGTGATGTGTGTCATTAACTGAAACCCCGGGCTGGATGAGTCATAGTCTGTGAGCTATTAACGCAGACTAATTATTAATGCAGACTAATTAAGACTGGCAGCCAGGCAGCTAGCTCTGTGAATGAGGGGCAACCAAGCGGCATTAGGGTGGAGCGTGTACACAATGTCATGAATAAGGGTTTACTATAGGTTCAATAACACAAATAGGAGGAGTAGGCATGATGAGAGAGGCCTACTTAGGGCATACAATACCTTATGGTACACAAATAACTTAATATTATTGCATCCTTGGAGTGAGGAACGTGCATTATTTTGGAGCAGATGGGCTATTTAATTACCGGCCCTGCAGGACTGAAGTATTGCTGGCTTCTTCACTGCTTGCCAATTAATTGATAAATGGATGTCATTCATTAGCTACAAAGTTCAGTCACGGTCCCTGATTGGATCGCGACCAGGAGAGTTTCAGTCCTGCAAGACCCTAATCGAATAGCCCTGTTTTTGGAGTCATAACACAAGCATACTACGTCAGTATACTACACTATGCCAACCAAGGGAAACATTTTCTATGGATAGAATATGTACCGTAAAGATCACTGCATGACGGCACTTCTTTGGTTAATCTTTAGCAATTTGCTGAATCCACTCATTTTGCTTAAGCATAATTGCTTTGACTGCAAACGGGATGCACTCTGAGGCAATTCACACGCCAGCAGTTCATAACTGGCAACATTTTACATAAATATTCAACAATGGTCATAAGTCAACTGCTTCATGGAAAGTGAAGTAGGCTAAGCAATTAAAAAGACTGATGCGCAGTGGAAAAGGAAGGCTAATGTGAAATTGATTCAGTCTAGCAGACAATTAAACAGAAAGAAATATGTGTGTGTGTGTGTGTGTGTGTGTGTGTGTGTGTGTGTGTGTGTGTGTGTGTGTGTGTGTGTGTGTGTGTGTGTGTGTGTGTGTGTGTGTGTGTGTGTGTGTGTGTGTGTGTGTGTGTGTGTGTGTGTGTGTGTGTGTGTGTGTGTGTGTGTGTGTGTGTGTGGTCCGCTGGGTCAGCTCTGGGTGTCAGAGTTTCCATCACAACCAACCTGCTGTAGCCTCACGGTCAGACCGCGGAAAGACCACAACCAGACCATAG